>NC_057801.1:667812821-668112821 GCF_018294505.1 Triticum aestivum
GGACCCCTCTCTCTCGCCACCGAACACACCCATCGGCGCCGTTCGCCGTTGCCGCGACCACCGCCACCCCCTCTCCTCTCCGACGCGCTCCCGAGCTCCGCCACGACGTCGTCGTCCTCTCCATCGAGTCACGCGGCGCCAGAAGCTCTGCTGCATCTCCAACGCCGCCGTTTCCGACCTCGGGTGCCGGTGATCCCCGCCGTCGATTCGCCGGACCCCGTGCCTCCCCTGCCTCGCCAGCAGCACCAGAAGAACCGCGGTGAGCCGCTGCATCGTTTCCCCCATGCCTCGTTGCCTAATTCGCCCCCTAGCCGCTCCCTCCACCGGAGCCGAGACGCTCCGCCGCACGGGCTCGTCGCCGGTGAAGCTCCGGTGACCTTTTGGTCCCACGCATGCGTCTGTTGCACTCGTTGCGTCCCGTAGAGTAAAACTAGCGCGACAACCGTCTTGTTTGCACACCGCAGCGCCGGTCCCGCGAACCCCCGAGCTCCGGCCGCCGCCGGGGTCGATGCCGCGCTCAACTCCGGCCACCCCACGCCCTCTCGTGGGTCCCCCTAGATGCGCGGGAGCACGGGCTTCCTCCTGGTGCCCTCAGGGTGCCCAACCGCAGCCTGTAGTGCCATCCCGAGCTACTCCGGCGAGGTTCCGCCGTCGCCATGGTCGCCGGCGTCACTAGCCGACGTGGCCGCGTGATTAGCACTAATCACGGCCAGCTAACCTCCCCAGAGCCGCTGACGTATGGGCCCCACGCCCTTATTTAATCCTTATCATTTTCTGTTAAGTTTAACCTAACCACCATGGGCCCACACGTCAGCTTTGACCAAGCTGACGTGGCTGTTGACCTGGTCCCACCTGTCATTGTCACTAACCAGCACTAGTCACTGACCAGTGGGCCCCACTGGTCAGGTTTGACCCGAGCCATCCCAGTTGACCCTGCTGACGTCACTGTGACATGGGGCTGACGAAATAAATCATTTTCTGGATTTATTATAATTCAGGAAATTCCAGAAAATAGCTAAAACTTCTAAAAATCATAGAAATTCAACTGTAACTCCAAATTAGATAATTTATATATGAAAAATTATCACAAAATTCAAGGAATCCATCTGTACCATTTTCATGCATGTTAGAACAACTTATAGCTGCTGTTTAGCACAAATCAATTAAATGGCATTTGAATAATCACATATGGAGTTTAAATTTGAATCTTGTATTCAAACCAACTTCATTTAATCTGTTGCTAGTTGCATTAGCTCAAAACACATTCATTTTGCCATGTCATGATCATGCATCATATTGTGCATTGCATTGATTGTGTTCCCTTCTGTATTGCCGGTATTTGTCCCCTCTCGATAGACGTGATACCGATGATGTGATCGTTGACACTGATGAAGACTCAATGTTATCTTTAGAAGTGCCAGGCAAGCAAAACCCCCTTGTTCATTCCGATAAAATCCCACTCTCTCGCTCCTGCTCTCTTTTACTGCATTAGGACAACAACGACATATTTGATACTTGCTGCGGTAGCTGAACCCTTTATCCTTTGCATGACCTGTCATTGCCACAGTAAATAGATGAAACCCACTAGCATGAGTAGGAGTTGTTTGAGCCCTGATGTGCCTACTCATTCATGCTTGTTTGTCATGCCTGCTACTGCTTAGAGTTGAGTCAGGTCTGATTCATCAGGGATGAATCAGAGGCGTGTGAACATGTCCCACGGTGTGTGAGCTAACTGTGTGAACACGATTTGGTAAAGGTAGCGGTGAGAGGCCATGTAGGAGTACATGGTGGGTTGTCTCATTGCAGCCGTCCTCAGGAACTGAGTTCTGTGTTTGTGATCCATGACCAGCTACTACCACACATTGGAATGCTTAAGTGCCCCTCTCGACTTATTAATCAACTTGATCTCTGTCCAGGAGTTGCAACTAGTTTCTGGTGTTTGTAGGTAGTGTTAGTAGTCTACCAAGTGGCACCCGGTACAGGTGGGCTTGGGACAGACTAGGCACAGTGGCCCGGTGTACCAAGTGGCACCCGGTTGGTGGGCTTGGGAACCCTGCACACATCGTTTGGGGCCGTAAGCGACACCCCGGCCGGATCTCCTTGCGGATGGAACCCGAATAGGCGATAAACCTGGACTAGAGACTTGTTCGGTTAGTCAGGTCGTGGCCGACTCCCTCGCCCGGCTTCCGCTTGAAGGTTGCCGAGGTACATGATGTGTACAGGGCGATAAGTGGCGAAAGCGTGTGTGAAGAAGTACACCCCTGCAGGGTTAACATCATCTATTCGAATAGCCGGATTCCTCGGATATGGAAACTTGGACCCCTTGCATAGTTCATAGACAAGTGAAAGTGGATACTCTAAAATACGCAAGATAAGCGTGAGTGCTATGGATGGCGTTCTCGTAGGGAGACGGGAGCGGATCCATAGTGGTGTATTGATATGGTGAATATGTGGACTCGTGTGCGCCACCTCAAAAGAGTTACTTGCAGTCGTAGTTCAGGATAGCCACCGAGTCAAAGCTGGCTTGCTGCAGTCAAACTCCACCATCCCTTTGTTGATAATGATGCATATGTAGTTAGTTCTGATGTAAGTCTTGCTGGGTACATTTGTACTCACGTTTGCCTATTTTATGTTTTGTAGAGAGACTTCAGTCTCACTAGTAGTTCCACGTGGACTTCGACGTTTAGCTTGTTACCTCAGCTATGATCTTGTGCCCTCGGCAGGATCTGGTAGATAGTCAGGCTTCTCAGCCTTTTTCATTTATAGATGTCTGTACCCAGACATGATAGCTTCCGCTTGTGCTTTGACTTGTATGCTCTGAGTGTTGGGTCATGAGACCCATGTTTGTAATATCTCGCTCCTCGGAGCCTCTTGATTAAATACTTGAGTCGTAGAGTCATGTTGTGATGCCATGTTGTATTTTCACATATCGAGCATATTGTGTGTATGTTATTGAAATGCTTGGTATGTGTGGGATCTGACCATCTAGTTGTTTATCTTTAGTAGCCTCTCTTACCGGGAAATGTCTCCTAGTGTTTCCATTGAGCCTTGGTAGCTTGCTACTGCTCCGGAACACTTAGGCTGGCCGGCGTGTGTCCTTCTTCGTTCCTGTGTCTGTCCCTTCGGGGAAATGTCACGCGATGAATACCGGAGTCCTGTTAGCCCGCTACAGCCTGGTTCACCGGAGTCCTGCTAGCCCAGTGCTACAGCCTGGATTCACTCGCTGATGACCGACACGTTCGATGCTGGGTCATGGATGCCTGTCCCTGTAAGTCTGTGCCACTTTGGGTTTACGACTAGCCATGTCAGCCCGGGCTCCTTATCATATGGATGCTAGCGACACTGTCATATACGTGTGCCAAAAGGCGCAAACGGTCCCGGGCTAAGGTAAGGCGACACCCGTGGGAATACCGTGCGTGAGGCCGCAAAGTGATATGAGGTGTTACATGCTAGATCGATGTGGCATTGAGTCGGGGTCCTGACAGGCTAGAAGGCATTTTACATGTCATTTTAAATTACATAGTCAAATTGACTGGGTATATTCTTCTTCAATACCATCCAACAGGTTGTCTAATTTACAGTCCTGTTGGGAATACTTGGCGGCCAGCTCTACCTGGCCGTACACTAAACTAACAGGGATCTCCTTCCCGTCGGGCCCCACAGGGCCGACCTCGGACATGTGGTTTGGGTCAGCCTTCGTGTACCGCGTCTTCAGCATGGCCCAGGCCTCCCTGGCGCCTTGACGGCAGGCCGATATCTTCCATAATCGGAAGCGCTGCTGCGCTCCCTTCAGCTTCTCTGCAAGCTCTCCAAGTCCTTCGGGCATGGAAAGGGATGGCCACAAATCCTGGACGACGCCTTGCATCGCCTGCTGAACTCGTTCGTGCAGTTGCGATAGCTCGGGAAGAAGGTCACCCGTAGAACCGGGCATTTCCTCCGTAGGCCGACCTGTCAGCATATCTATAGACATAACTCTGTCAATCGACTTCCTCGCCGAACTCTTTTTCAAAGATTCGTTCAAGCACTTACTAAAAATGTTGCGTTGAAGTCGCCGATTCTCCTTTGTGGAATCCGACAGCTGAGCACGAACATCCTTTAGTTCCTCGCCCAGCTGGGTATTGGCATCTTGAAGCTTGTTCTTCTCTTGCCTCACCCTCGTAAGCACGCTCTCGCCGGCCTTTAACTGGCGCAAGAGTTGTTGCTTGTCCGGATTCACTCCGGCCCCATCTGCACTGTTATTGTCAGAATTGCACACATGCCGCACTTCGCAACATACTTATCTTTCAAAGAATATATTACCTAAGGGGGTCCCCTTGGCATTCTCTGTAGCGGCCAGTGCGGCCTCGAGTTGGGCCTTGCACTCTTCCAGCTCCTGGGACAGTTGCGTATTCTTCTTTGTAAGATCTTGCATAACAAATGATCCATAAATCAGTTATTTTAACTGTTTCAAGTCTCGGGGGCTACTGACATATATAACCATCAGATCTACTCACCCGTATGTCTTTTACATACTGCTCTATGGCTCTGGCTAGACCATTTTGAGCGGCACGGAGGTACGCATCTCCCGTGTTAAAGGCGTCCAACGCCTCTTGGGAAAAACATGCATCACGAAGAACAGTCCGGCGACGCCTGTGGTTCATGGCACTCTCCACCTCTGAATTGGTGGCAGATAACTCGTCCATGTCCTCTGTCGGAGGAGCGTCCGGTGCGCGCCCCGTGTTCGCCTGCGCTTCCGGACCCGGCCTTGAAGCCTGGCCGATGGATATAGTCCGGCGGGCGCTCTTCTTCTTGAAGAGGGCATGAACGTTAGTATGCCTTGAAGGCATAAAGCCTGGGCGTTAAAGTCGCACTCGTACCGTTGCGCCGGCGTCTCGATCCGGTCCGCACTTCTTTTTAGCCCGCCTGGCTTCAATGGCCCTTGCTGGCTACCCACCGCGGGCTTGGCCCTCCGCCTCAAGGATTTCCCCTGCAAAAAGAAACACTATTGGTTTACGGCAATCAAAATAAGCATGGATGGATCCTCTTGAAAGTACTGGGACTTCGATCTCGGTTACCTTTGAGGCTGGAAGTAGCCCGGGATAATCGGCCGTAATGGCCACTAAGGTGTTGTCCTTACTCAATTGATGAAACACCCCATCAATTAGCTCCACACATAAGTCCAGGTCCTCTTGGGAGTCCGGGTCGAGGGACCGTTCCGAGTCCTCGGGTTGTGGAGGAGGGCTGTTTATCTCCCTCATAGTCTGGCGCAGCTCCTGCGTTAAAATTGCTAGACTAGGTACTCAATTATGGGAATTTGAAAACGGGTAGGCAAGTGAAATGTTCGCTCACCCAGCTTGGAGGACTGTACATAGAGAATCCGCCCCGTGGGTTGACACGGAGGAATTCCTCTTCTTCTCCCTTGTACAAAGCGGATAAGATCTTCGTTAGAGTGGCAGCCGAATCCGTCCCCTTGCGACCGCACCGGGTGGCATCGTCCTCCCCGTTGAAATCCCACATGGGGTGGCCTCTGTACTGAAGCGGTTGCACCCCCGCATAATGCATGTGGCCATGACCTCGATCATGGTCAGTCCGGAATGAGCCAACAACCTTATCCGGCTCATCAGGTAAAGGACGTCCCTGTCAGTTTCCCTCTGAGGGCTCCGTGGGCGCCAGCTCAGACGTTTCTTCAAAGGAGCATTATTGAACTCAGGGAGGCCGATCCGTACAGGGTCCGGCAGGGGGACGTCGTCTATATAAAACCATTCTGAAGGCCAGTCCTCGGATGCCTTCTTTGGGGTTCCGGATAGACATCTGGTCCTGGTGATGTGCCATAGTTTGGCTCCGCCCACTTGATAAATTGAGAGCGGGGCACGAGGCAGAACAACTTCTTCCACAACGCGAAATGGGCCTCGATGCCCAAAAACAGCTCGCAGAGGGCCACAAAGCCCGCAATATGCAGTATGGAGGCAGGCGTGAGGTTGTGTAGCTGGAGGCCGTAAAACTCCAGTAGCCCTCGGAGAAACGGATGAATTGGAAATCCGAGCCCTCTTATTAAATAAGGGACTAGGCATACCCGCTCTCCTTTGGAGGGATTGGGGACGCTCTCCGCCTGCTCTCCGCCGCTATAGGTAGCAAGCCCGGCTCGAACTATGACCATATATGCTGGGGAAGGAGCCCCTTGGATTGGAGCACTACTAGCTCGCTATGCGGGACGGAACACCGCTCCCAATCTCTGGGCCAAAGGCTGGAGGGGCGAGAGGAGGGGCTGCATCGACCGGCCATGATGGAATGGATCTCTGTCGAAAGCGCTCCGATGAATGCTTGCGGAGGGAAGATGGTGTGAATTGGATCTAAATCCCCGTCTCTTTTATGGGCGGCTCATTTACGCAGCTAGGGGGGTAAATGAAAAAACTCCCTGGCTTTTCGCATTCGTTTGACACGTGGAAGATGGTCATTATTGGGCACAGAAGCCAAGGAGTGCAGCATGCACTAGAAGCCGGACACTATTCGATAGGTACATGGAATTTGGAGAATAACCCGCCTTGCAATGCCGAAGACAAATTTGCGCGCCGGACTCATCGTCATTGAAGCCTGGTTCGGGGGCTACTGAGGGAGTCCTGGATTAGGGGGTGTCCGGATGGCCGGACTATGACCTTTGGCCGGACTCCCGGACTATGAAGATACAAGATTGAAGACTTCGTCCCGTGTCCGGATAGGACTTTCCTTGGCGTGGAAGGCAAGCTTGGTGATACGATATGTAGATCTCCTTCCAATGTAACCGACTCTATGTAAACCTAGCCCTCTCCGGTGTTTATATAAACCGGAGAGTTTTAGTCCGTAGGATGAACAACAATCATACCATAGGCTAGCTTCTAGGGTTTAGCCTCTCTGATCTCGTGGTAGATCGACTCTTGTACTACCCATATCATCAATATTAATCAAGAAGGAGTAGGGTTTTACCTCCATCGAGAGGGCTCGAACCTGGGTAAAAACATTGTGTCCCTTGCTCCTGTTACCATCCGCCTAGACACACAGTTCGGAACCCCCTACCCGAGATCCGCCGGTTTTGACACCGACAATAAGCTTGAGGAAGAAGTATATGTTGCTCAACCCCCAGGTTTTGAAGATCCAAAGAATCCCGACAAAGTCTTCAGACTCAACAAGGCCCTGTATGGCCTCAAGCAAGCCCCACGGGTGTGGTATGACACTTTGAAGGAATTCTTCATGCAGAAAGGCTTCAAACCCGGTTCACTCGACCCAACTCTTTTCACTAAATCTTATGATGGTGAATTGTTTGTGTGCCAAATATATGTTGATGATATTATCTTTGGTTGTACTGACCAACGTTATAGTGATGAATTTGCCTATATGATGAGTGAAGAATATCAAATGTCTATGATGGGAGAATTGAAATTCTTTTTAGGTCTTCAAATTCGTCAACAGCGCAATGGTATATTCATATCGCAGGAGAAATACCTCAAAGAAGTATTGAGTAAATTCTGCATGCAAGATTACAAAGGGGTCAAAATTCCAATGCCCACAAATGGCCATCTATGCACTGATCAAAATGGTCAAGACTTTGATCAAAAGGTATACCGCTCCATGATTGGCTCTTTATTGTACCTATGTGCATCTAGGCCAGATATTATGCTTAGTGTTTGCATGTGTGCCCGATTTCAAGCTACACCAAAGGAATCACACCATAAGGCTGTGAAGCATATTCTTCGGTATCTAGCTCACACACCAACACTTGGATTATGGTATCCCAAGGGCTATTCATTTGATCTCGTTGGATATTCAGACTCTGACTATGCTGGCGATCGCGTGGACCGCAAGTTAACGTCAGGCACTTGCCATTTCCTCGGACGATCTTTAGTCTGTTGGTCCTCGAAGAAACAGAACTGTGTATCTCTCTCCACTGCAGAAGCTGAGTACATTGCTGCTGGATCATGTTGTGCTCAATTATTATGGATGAAGCAAACTCTCAAGGACTATGGCATCAACGTGAAGAATGTGCCTCTCTACTGCGACAATGAGAGAGCTATCAAGATTTCTTGCAACCCAGTTCAGCACTCAAAGACTAAGCACATCCAGATTCGTCATCATTTTCTTCGTGATCATGTGTTGAAGGGCGATATCTCCATCTGCCATGCAAGAACTGAAGATCAGCTGGCCGATATTTTCACTAAGCCCTTGAATGAGAAGAGATTTAGCAAGTTGCGGTGTGAGCTAAATATCCTAGAATCTTTGAATGTTCTCTAAAATGGACACTCATCCTAACCCTTATGCTGACTTGATGACTTAGATGCGCAACACACGAAGTAACATTTTTCTTCAATCAATGAAGACTAACCCTCTAAGTGTGAAGAAATTAATGAAGAAATTGACTCTCAGAGCCCTACGACAATTGTACGCGGTGTTTGAAGCCAACTTTCTTATACGGCGGGTTACGCCACCACAAAAGTTGAAAATCTTCAATTTGAGTTTTTCCTCAGTTTTTCAAATTCTTCAACTTGCAATGTCGTCACTATTTCCGTCGTTTGTCTTCATTTGAATATATATATATATATATAGACGGTCTATTCTGCTAATATTAGCAGAATAACTATTCTGCACACCACTTCCGCACTGCATGCTCAACAGAAGCGCACTGCATCATTTTGACGACGAGCACTGCAATAGAGACTAGTGAACTTCTCGTCGAAAAAACTGCACGCGTTATTTTTTCGGTACTGTTTTCGCTCTAATTTTTAAACGTTTATCGGAATGAGGCGTGTAATATACCATTGAAAAGCTATGGATTAGTCGCAACTTCGACATGTTGAACACTTTTCGAGATTCCACACGGTTTAAGAGCAGTTTTGAAAATAGTGCGGCGGATGATGAGTGGCAGCGAGCATTTTTTCGCGTTTTTTCTAAACCGCTTATCGGAATGAATAAAATGATATGCCGTTGGATAGATATCATCGAGGCGCGTCTTTTTCATATATAAATCTTTCTCTAATTCATTACGGTTTAAGAGCAGTTTCAAATTTACTAAATCGCGGAACTCTGTTTTTCAAGTTTTTTAAAATTTTCGGTACTGTTTTTGCTCCAGTTTTTGAAACGTTTGTCGAAACGAGGCGTGTGATACGCCATTGGAAAGCTACGAACAAGGCACAACTTTCATATGTTGAAATATTTTTGAGATTCCTTACGGTTTTAAGTTAATTTCAAAAATCGTGTGGCGGACGACGAGTGGCAGCGGCCGTTTTTCGCGAAATTTTTGCAAAACCTCTGGTCGGAATGATTCAAACGATACGTCGTTGGAAAGATATCGATGATACGCAACTCTTTCATGTAGAACACTCTCTCTAATTCTTTACGGTTTAAGAGGAATTTCGAATTTACCCAAATGCGGACACTCTGTTTTTCGCGACACCCAAATCGACGTGGATACTTCATCCGACAGAAAACCGCACTTCATCGGATGAAAAACCGCACTGCATCACACAGGTAAGAGAACTGCATGGTTTTCTTTTATTCAAACGTAATTTTTTCAAGAACGAGAAAGTAGAGTGCACTTCACATCGGGTGTAAATGAACCACAACACTATCAAGAAGTGAACCGCATTACTTTTTTTCGCTTTTGTAACAATTTTTTGCACTTACGCGATGAACAACATCATACGGCCGACAACACTGCTTCTGAATGAAAACCGCACTGCATCGGACAGGCAAGCGAGCTGCATAATTTCTTTTGTTGGACGTAATTTTTCTCAGACGAGTTTTTGTTATCTTTTTTTTCAATTTTTTTGTGAACGAGAGTGGACCGCAGAGAGGAGGCAAGTGAACCACGACATATATCGAAGTGAACCTCATTACTATCTTTCTTGTTATGCTAAATTTTTAGCACTTTCATGTTTGGCACAAGTGAACAGCATCACTATCAAAAGTGAACCACATCCGAAAACCGAACGCATTGCATGTGTTGATTTTAGTCGAGTGAGTTTCAATTATTTTTTCTTACAACGTCTTTTGTAAATCTGAAAATCAACAATAAAGAACTACAACAAAATGCCCAGCCGCACCGCACCAATGACTCAAACGCACTGCAGTGTTGTACACAAGCAAAATCTGAAGAAAAAAGGGCACTGCATCGAAGAACCCAGGCGACCGCATGTTGGCTATGCACCGCACCGCATCGAGGGACACAGGCAGACTGCACACCAGCATTGCAGGACGGGAGTGCTACCAGACCTGCAGAATAAAGGAAGCAGAGGGAATCAGGTAACGAGCAGTCGAGAGAGAAAAGACTTCGTCACTAGTGCACGTCGGAGGAGCCCTGGATCCGTCGCTTGTCGTGCAGTGCATTCCCATGCTCGACCGAACCGCACGTGCGTGCTGCCCGAGCTGCATGGTGGCACCCCGCTGAAGTGAATGCCCGCTTTTGCCCCCATCCACCCCCTGCACCTCCTTCCGTTGTTGCTTTGCCCCTCCTATGCTGACCGTGAAGTGGTGGCCGGACGCACAAGCCGTGTGGTGGCGCACGCCGGACGGCTATTTGGGGAAGTGGAGGACGACGCGGGAGGGAGGCCACAGGGAAAAGTGTCGGCCGCCATGGCCGCTGTTGCTAGGAGCTCGGATCCGGTAGCCAGGGGCTCGCCGCTGATGGCGGAGAGCGGCCGAGCAGCATCGCGATGGGCGGAGCTGGCAGGGGAGCGGTGGGAGGCACGCGAGGGCGTGGCCCTACGGATCCGGCAGATAGAGGCTAGGGGCAACCCGATCCGGTGGTGAGAGAGGTCGAGGACGGCCCGATCCGGCAGCGAGGGAGGCCGGGGACGGCCCGATCCGGCGGCAAGGGAGGCCGGGGACGGCCCGATACGGCGGTGAGGGAGGCCGGGGGCGGCCCAATATGGCGGCGAGGGAGGCTGGGGGTGGCCGATCAGGCGGCGAGGGATGCCGGGGAGGGCGGCGGTTGGGGCGGGGATTCAAGGGCCTGCGGGGTGGGGCGAGGCCATAGCGGCGGCAGCGGCGGCTTCAGGGCATGGCGGAGGTGGCTACGGTCGCTCGGGGGATTGAGGTGGAGTTGGGTGGTCGGCGCGGCTGCACGCAGAGGAAGGCAGGGCGATGTGGGGCTCTCGTAACCGCAGGAGGAAGAAGGTGGGAGAGGAGCGTGGGGGTGGGTCGGGTGGGCACTAGTGGGGTGGGGTGGTATTTTTCGAGGTGTTATGAGAATAAGCCGAGGTGCGTGTGGTTCGCGTCGGGTCGGTACAGTGGGTTAGGTGGGGGTGTGCAGAATAAGGTCTTAAGGGGTGTTATCATAATAGACCCACCCTATATATATATGAGTTTATGTCCTCTACAGCATTCACTTATTGCTAATTCTTCAAGTTGACTTTTTCCGCTAAGTGAATGTGATCGGACCCTTCCCCCTCTATGCTAAACTCAATCTAATCTTTTCACAAATTCTTCATATGCATTCTGATTTGAAACTCGTTCAAAATCTTCACTGTGTACTTGACAGCTGAAGAAATTGCGAACGGTAACTTAAAACTTATCTTATCTAAATTTTCGGCTTTGCCTCTCAAACCGTTCCGCTTCTCACGACAAATACTTATCTATTCACCCACGATCCTACATGATCGCCACCTCATAGTACGTGGGTGACACATGTCATGTGAATGAGAAAAGCCAGGGGCACGTTCATCCGAAATCCTCGGGCGCACAGTTTTTCACTACTGCTATAAATACCCCTGCCTTCTCATCACTTCACTTTTACTTCGCTCGACCTCTCACTCCCGCTCGAGCTTCCCAAACCCTAGCGCCGCCGCTACTTCATCGGCGCCGGTGAGGAAGAGCTTCACTGCCTCGACCTCGTCGTCGTCGTACTCGTGTCGGTTGCGGATTTCTTCACTCCACCGCCGCCGTAGTTATCTTCCTCTGCCGAGTTAGAGCTTGGAAGATCTGAACGGACGAACTTCACCTCAACGCTTCCCAGTTCGTCGTGTTCTTCACTTTGGGTAATTAATAGTTACTTTTATTTCCCGCTTTGATTCATGTGTTTTTCCTAAAAATCTTCAAAGGTGTTTATTCTTCAAATCTTCACACACAAAAACACCTCACATGTTATCTGTTCTTGATTCATTTCTCTAAGCAATGGTTTCCTTCAAGATTCCTCAATTGTGTGGATTTTCAAATCTGTACAACTCTGGAACCTAAGATAAAGAACGCTTAGCAAAATTCTTGAAGACTCATCGATCAAATTCCTCAAACCTATTCTTTTTGAAAATCTTCTGAGAACGCATATGACCTCTCCAAATTCCTCGCAACTATACTCTGTTCACAGGTACAAATGTCCACTGCTGAATCACTAGGTTCTCATCAACTTAACTCATTTTTAGCGTTCCTCGAAGAAAAGTTGCATACCTCTTCAGAAACTTCAGTTGTTCATATTCCTCAGCTGAAGAAAATGGCTGACAAGAAGCCACAGAAGGGAGGAAAAAGGCCTGAGGTCAACATAGCATTTGAAATCCCTGAGGATATTTATGTTGGATACTGCACTCCTGATGAGGCCAAGTTTGGCAAGGAGGACAAGAATCGGTGCAAAGTGCGCATCCAACATATTGAGAGGAGATGGGCACGAGAATGGAGGGAGTATAGGTATGTTACTCCCAAGTACATGAAAAAATTCGCGCTCAACCCTCCATGCTCAAGACCTCCATTGAGACCTAGCCAACTGGCGGATCCCACCAGCCTCAAGCGCGGTGAGGACTATGCTGCTGAATGGGCTAGGCTCCAGGCCAAACTAGCCAGGCAAGCAAAAGAAGCAGTGAGGAAATTCAATGAAGATTCTGCTGCTGCTGCTAACGCTGCTGAGGCCTCTGGTAGTAAGCCCAGGAAGGCTATGCCAAAGAAGCCTTCCCACAAGTCCAGTGCTTCTCCTTCAATGCCCTCACGGCCAAGCTCCTCAGCAATGCCCTCGCGGCCAACATCTTCAAAGCCCTCACAGCCAATTCCTCAGTCTGCTCCTCCTCCTCCGACAAAGTCTTCAGCTGCTCCAACAAAATCTTCGGCACCTGTGCATCTTGCCACGTGCCAAAGGACTCAAGGCATCTCTATTGCCTCAGGAGCATCTGCTAGCTCCACTGCTGCACCAAGTTCCTCAGCCGGACCAACCCTACTGAAGAAAAAGGCCACTGCAGGATGAGGCCTTCGCCCAAGTCCTCACAAGAAGCAGGTTGCCTTCCAAATCCCCTCCGATGACGATGAGGCTGATGATGAAGAACTTGCTGAAATCATCAAGGACAGGCAAGCCAAGGCCGCTAGAGCCAAAGGCAGCAATGTGCCACTACTTTTGGATCCCAAGTTGATCCTCGATTTCATTGACTTATGGCACAAGGACCCCACTACACCTTTGCCGGAGATGAACCTCACTCCTGGTCAAAGTCATGTTCTCACTCACTTCATTGAGGAAGAGAAGTGGAAATATGAAGAAGGACGAAGGATGAAGAAAGCGCAATACAAGAAACATCGCTACCTCAAGGACAATGTCCTCACTCTTACCCCTGAACAACTCATTGTTGTACAAGCTGAAATCAAGCAACTGAGTGATGATTTCAGTCGGTACCATGCTGATTGGAAGGGAGCAAAGGTTCGGTTCGTCAATTTGACAAAGAATTTCTCTTCAACTGCCTCTGCGCTGGTGCATGTTGAAACTCCTCAGGCTGAAGCATCTGCCCAGCCCACTGAAGAACATGCCAGCACCGCAGATGTCAGTATGGCTGCTGAAGAAAATGAGAGTACCAGGGTTGATGACTCCATTCCAGCCGCTGATGATATTGCCAGGGCATCCACTAGTGATGCGCCTGAAGAAAGTGAACAAGTCACGGCACCTACAACAGTTGCACCTGAAGAAAATGCACCTCCTGCGCCTACACCAACTCCGATCCTTCCATCTGCATCTGATGTGAAGAAGACCAAGGCTGTAGAGCAGGCAGTGATAAAGAAAAGGAAGGCATCAACCTCTTCAAATTCTTCAGCTCCGAAGAAGATGAAGACTCTGATCAGTTCCATTGACAATCCAATTGATGTCGTTCCTGTCTCATCAATGCCATCAAAGGACCTTGTTCCTTTTGGTGAAGAATATGAGATTCCCGAGGAATCTGATGAAGAAACTCCATCTGGTGCTTCGACAGAGCAGTTGGACGAAGAAATTGAAGTGGATAAGCTCCCTTCAACCCCAGTCATTTCCTCACCTATGCCTCAGTTCACTACTAAAGAGGCAGGTGTTGAAGAACTTGAAGATGAGGATGTGGACATCGGATGTACCACACCAGTGCTAAATGATGACTTTTGGGAAAGTCAGCACCCCAACTCTCCGTTGTTCACCCCTCTCCAAGTTGTTCCTCAGTCCCCAGCCGCTACTGAAGTACAAGTGGGATCTGATGAACCTCGTGCAACCCCGTCTGTTCATGAAGACATTCCAGCCACTAGTGCTGAAGAAACTGTGAATGAAGAAGTAATGACACAGGCTGCAGATGCAGAAGAACCTGAAATTCCTCAACATGAGGAACCTGAGATCACGATTCCTGAGGTGGTTCTGCAGCTCACTGACACCCCTCAACCCAAGCCAAAGAATCCCTTCTCCAAGAAGCCAAAATTCAAGGCTGATGATTTCTTCGGCGAGCACGTATTCTTCACTAAATTCAACCCGTATGACAATGCTCGCCTTAGAAGGAAGCGTTTCTGGACTGCCAGCCAGGCAAACTTCTATTCCTCAGTTCTCTTTGACAAGGACAAAGTCTTCGATCATGAGCACATTCCTCACATGAACATGGAATCTATGCCTTGATTCATACCGGTTCTCAGTATGCTTCACGATGCAGGCTTGCTGAATTTCTGCTCTGACATTGTTGACTGGAATGAAGAGCTAATTCTTCAATTCCATGCAACACTGCATATCACTGGTGAAGCACATGACATCAACTCCTGGGTGTTGGACTGGATGACTGAAAACACTCACTACAAGGCACCAGCCTCGGAATTGCTTCGTGCCTTGCCAATCAGTCCTCCACCAGAAGGCGCTTGTTGTCTGTATGATGAACCTGAACTTACTGATCACTATATGCAAGTGCTCATGAAGCCGCTGAAGCCTGGGCAAGCCCAAAGGACAAAATTCCTCGTGAAGGATTTGTTGTATGTGCCCAGAACCATCTACCACATTCTGACGAAGACCATGAGTCCAATCAAAGGTCATGATTCATCTGATGAAGAAATTGTGGGGATGATGAAGAATATGCTCTTCAACATCATGCATGGTATCCCTATCAATTACCATGATTTCTTCATGAGGACTCTCGCGAATGTTGCACTTTCACCATTTGAGCTGAAGCCTTACGCGCCGTGGATCATGAGATTCCTCAGAACAAGGTCTTCACTCAACTACAAGGCTGATTTTCAGAATCACCTCAGCTACTTGCCACCTATTGAAGTCCTCAAGCGGACAATTTCCTCATCCAATGAGAAGGGCAAGTCACCGGCTGTAATCGATGAAGGCACTCGTCCATTGGATGGTCAGTTCCGCAAAGCTGCATCCTACTCCACCAATGATGACTCTGCCACACATGATTCTGCTGCAAATGCTCCAAAGTCAAGTCCTCAAGCTATTGCTCCTTGTGTGATGACTGACCGTGAACTGCTTATAAGTCTTCACCAGAAGGTCGATCGGAACCACAAGTGGGTTAAGCGTCAGTTTGGCTCTATTCTTCACAACATGACTTCTACACATAATGCAGTGAAGAAAAACCACTACTACCTCCATGAAGTGTTTGATCGCACCTGGGCTATTTTGTCACATCTATATGGTGAAGAAGATCTGAAGCAAATGGGCTTCAAGGAAGACTTTAACTGGTCTGCACCTCCATCGAAGAAATTCAAGAAGGTCAAGGTTCCTTCCTTGGTGGCTAGCTCATATTCTTCATCACGCGCCACGGACGAGCATGAAGACTTGGACGACACTACAGCAGGCCCTACAACGACTCAAGACCCTAACAACATTGACGCTCCTCCATCATCATGATATTCTTCAAGGGCGTTAGTCCTCAGTTTCAACCCTTTTGGTCATTCGATGACAAGGGGGAGAAATTTGAGTTAGTTTTCAAGCGGGTCTATATTAATGGGCGTTTTTTTTGCTAAGTTTCAACTCTCGTTCTTCTGATGACTTTGCTGGATCGAGTTGTAATCTTAAACTCTATGGTGGCTTGATACTTTTGCTATGTTCTTCTGCATGCTTATTCCTCATAATGTTACTGCACGCATGTTGAATTACATCAGTCATCATATTTCATCATGCATTTCAAATTCCTCATATTATATGCGTGTATGAATTACAAGATATAGGGGGAGATCTCCATGATTATACTCTTCAAGTGTGCATTGCTTCAAAAGCAAATTCCTCATGTTGCACATCTTCAGGCGGAGTTCTTCTATATCTTGTAATCAAATTCCTCAATATCAGTATTTACACTTCATACGATTATCCCCGTTGAAAACTTAACCTATATTGTCATCAATCACCAAAAAGGGGGAGATTGTAAGTGCCTCTAGTGCCCCTTAGTGATTTTGGTGTATTGACGACTTATAGGTTAAGGGACTAATGCGTTTGTGAGTGTACACAGGTCTATAAGTCTATGAGGAGTTTGATATTTATAGAGAAAGTCGACCCCTAAAAATGAAGTTCTTCAACTGAAGACGTTCTGAAGACTTTGAAAGTGAAGAAATTGGTGTGACCTTGAAGACTTGGTAATCATTTGTGGAACATGAAGCGTGAAGACTTTTGTTTTTGTAGTTTCATTTTCTCCTTCTTGAGTCATAGGAAACACTGTACTGTTAAAGGGGGTCAAGGAAATACTAAGGAAAAATTTCCATGT
The DNA here is from genome assembly GCF_018294505.1 of Triticum aestivum. NCBI lineage: Eukaryota > Viridiplantae > Streptophyta > Magnoliopsida > Poales > Poaceae > Triticum > Triticum aestivum. Next base: position 667,829,711 of record NC_057801.1, read on the forward strand.
GATGCTCAACTCAAAATCCTACACCTACCAATCCTTTCGAGTGAAGCCATTGGAAATCTCGCACAGTTCAGTCATATTCTTTAGTGAGAGAGACGCGGTTCTTCTGGTCTCTGAGGAATTTGTTCTGACTGAAGAGTTAGGAATTCGCCAGTGCGGATTGCCTACAAAGTGAGGAACATGATAGCCCTGAGGAATTCAAACCCCAATATTCCGACCGTTGCTTTGCTACGCGCCAGTTGTCCCAAAATATCTATCCACCTAATGGTCATATCAGACAAGGGCATTTATGTCTTATCATGTCGGGCTGCTCCCCGGCTATAAATAGCCGCCCCCTACAACCACTAGTTGGTTGGCTGCTCCGAGAGAAACTGGCACTTGTCATTTGAGAGCAACCCATCCTCCAAGGACTTTGAGTGAAAATCATCAAGTGAGGAAATCCCAAACCCAAACCTACAAAACCCAAAGTGATTGAGCATCACTGAAGAGATTGATCCTGTGTGGATCCGACGCTTGTTTCCTTTGAAGACTGTGTTTCTTCCAGACGGTTAGGCATCAAGGTATAGAGCATCCAAGAGGAATTGTGGATTGCCGAGTGACCGAGTTTGTTAAGGTTCGGAAGTCACCTGAAGACTTACCATGAGTGATTGGGTGAGGTCTGTGTGACCTTAGCTCAAGGAGAATACGGTGAGGAATGTGTTTCCGGGACTGGGTGTCCTCGAGTTTAAATACTCAGCCGCTCCAACCAGATGTACAACTGAGACAGCAGTTGGAACTGGTCTACCAAATCATTGTCTTCACCGAGCTAACTGGTTCTATTTCCTCAACTCTTCCATTTCCTCATGTATGTTGTTGTGTGTTTGTTCATATCTGTTTGAAGACTTTGACTGAAGACTTTCTCAATTTCCTCAGTTCTATTTCTTCAGTCTGTTCGTCTTCTTCCTTGTGTTATCCTGTGTTTACGCTTTCTGTACTCTGTGCTTGTCTTCTTTTCATCATGATGACTATGCTTGTGTTCTGTTATGTTCCTTTCTGAGTACTTATTCCGCTGCAAGTAGTTCTTCATTTAGAAATTTCCTCACCAGAAAATTCCTCAGCGAAGAATTCATAAAAATTGCCTATTCACCCCCCCCCCTCGAGTCGATATAACGCACTTTCAATTAGAAGGCATCCCAAGAATTCGGAGTTTTTAGATCTTGATGCTAAATTTGGTAAAAGTGGGATTGGAGAGGTCATGACTTTAAATAGTATTGAACCCACCATCTCGGATTTCAAGGAATTTGATTATCATAATTGTTCTTTAGAAGGTTGTATTTCCTTGTTGCAATCTGTTGTTAATTCTCCTCATGCTTATAGTCAAAATAAAGCTTTTACCAAACATATCATTGATGCCTTGATGCAATCTTATGATGAAAAACTTAATTTGGAAGTTTCTATACCTAGAAAACTTAATGATGAGTGGGAACCTACTATAAAGATTAGAATTAAAGATCATGAGTGTTTTGCTTTGTGTGATTTGGGTGCTAGTGTTTCCACGATTCCGAAAACTTTATGTGATATTCTAGGTTTCCATGATCTTGATGATTGCTCTTTAAATTTGCACCTTGCGGATTCCACCATTAAAAAGCCAATGGGAAGGATCAATGATGTTCTCATTGTTGCAAATAGAAATTTGGTGCCCGTAGATTTTATCGTTCTTGATATAGATTGCAATCTTTCTTGCCCTATTATTCTTGGTAGACCTTTCCTTAGAACGATTGGTGCGATTATTGATAAGAAGGAAGGGAATATTATATTCCAATTTCCATTAAAGAAAGGCATGGAGCACTTTCCAAGAAATAAAGTCAAATTACCTTATGAATATATCATGCGAGCTACTTATGAATCAAGTGCCAAAGATGGCACCACTTAGATCTATCTTTGCTTTTATGCCTAGCTAGGGGCGTTAAACGATAGCGCTAGTTGGGAGGCAACCCAATTTTCTTTGTGTTTTTTGTTTTTGTTCCTGTTTAGTAATAAATTTTGCATCTAATTTCTGTTTAGATGTGTTTTCATGTTTTAATTAGTGTTTGTGCCAAGTAGAACCTATAGGATAACCTATGATGATAGTTGATTTGATTCTGCTGAAAAACAGAAAATTTGCGCTCACGAGAAAAAATTCAATAAATCACAGAAACGTGATTTTGCATTGATTCTTTTTTATTCTTATCAATAAACAAATTTTCTAGTACTTCCTATTTTGGTAGGAGTTTTAGAGTTCCGTAAGTTTGCGTTAGTTACAGATTACTACAGACTGTTCTGTTTTTGACAGATTCTGTTTTTCGTGTGTTGTTTGCTTATTTTGATGCATCTATGGCTAGTATGTAAGGGTATGAACCATAGAGAACTTGGAATACAGTAGGTTTAACATGAAAACAAATAAAGAATGAGTTCATTACAGTACATTATGTGGTGGTTTTGTTTTCTTTCACTAATGGAGCTCATAAAATTTCCTGTTGAGTTTTGTGTTGTGAAGTTTTCAAGTTTTGGGTAAAGCTTTTATGAACTATGGAATAAGGAGTGGCGAAAGCCTAAGCTTGGGGATGCCCTTGGCACCCCAAGATATTCAAGAATAGCCAAAATCCTAAGCTTGGGGATGCCCCGGGAAGGCATCCCCTCTTTCGTCTTCGTTCATTGGTAAGTTTACTTGGAGCTATATTTTTATTTGCCACATGATATGTGTTTTGCTTGGAGCGTCATGTATTATATTAGTCTTTGCTTTTTAGTTTACCACAATCATCCTTTCTGTACACGCCTTTTGGTAGAAGCCTATTTGATTGGAATTTTTTAGAATTTGCTATGTGCTTCACTTATATCTTTGAGCTTGATAGTTTTTGCTCTAGTGCTTCACTTATATCTTCTAGAGCACGACAGTGACTTATTTTTGTAGAAATTGCTAGTCTCTCATGCTCCACTTATATTATTTTCAGAGTCTTTTAGAACAGCATGGTATTTGCTATGGCTACAGATTTGGTCCTAGAATGATGAGCATCCAAGTTGGGTATAATAAAAACTATCATAGGAAGTGAATTGGATGCTATGATCAATTTGATACTTGATAATTGTTTTGAGATATGGAGGTAGTGATATTAAAGTCATGCTAGTTTGGGTGATTACGAATTTAAAGAATGCTTGTGTTGAAGTTAGCAGGTCCCATAGCATGCACGTATGGTTAAAGTTGTGTAACAAATTTGAAACATGAAGTGTACCTGGCTTGTGCATCCTTATGAGTGGCGGTCGGGGACGAGCGATGGTCTTTTCCTACCAATCTATCCCCCTAGGAGCATGCGCGTAGTGCTTGATTTTTGATGACTTCTAAATTTTTGCAATAAGTATATGAGTTCTTTTGACTAATGTTGAGTCCATGGATTATACGCACTTTTACCTTTCCACCATTGCTAGCCTCTTCGGTACCATGCATTGCCCTTTCTCACTTTGAAAGTTGGTGCAAACTTCGCCGGTGCGTCCAAACCCCGTGATACGATACGCTCTATCACACATAAACCTCCTTATATCTTCCTCAAAACAGCCACCATACCTACCTATTATGGCATTTCCATAGCCATTCCGAGATATATTTCCATGCAACTTTCCACCTTTCAGTTCATCATCATCATGACATACTTTACTTTTGTCATATTGCCATTGCATGATCATGTAGTTGACATCGTATTTGTGGCAAAGCCACCATGCATTATTTTTCATACATGCCACTCTTGATTCATTGCACCATCCCGGTACACCGTCGGAGGCATTCATATAGAGTCATATCTTGTTCTAGTTTCGAGTTGTAATTCATATGTTGTAATCAATGAAAGTGTGATGATCATCATTATTAGAGCATTGCCCAAAAAGAAAAAAAAGAAAAAAAAAGTAAGAAAGGCCAAAAAAAGGAAAGGCCTAAAAAAAAGAAGAAGAAAAAAAATAAAAAAATAAAAGGGGCAATGTTACTATCTCTTTTTCCACACTTGTGCTTCAAAGTAGCACCATGTTTTTCATATAGTGAGTCTCATATGTTGTATTTTTCATACTAGTGGGAATTTTTCATTGTAGAACTTGGCTTGTATATTCCTACGATGAGCTTCCTCAAATGCCCTAGGTCTTCGTGAGCAAGCAAGTTGGATGCACACCCACTAGTTTTCTTTTTGTTGAGCATTCATTTATAGCTCTAGTGCATCCGTTGCATGGCAATCCCTACTCCTCATGTTGACATCAATTGATGGGCATCTCCATAGCCCGTTGATTATCCTTGTCAATGTGAGACTTTCTCTTTTTTTTGTCTTCTCCACACAATCCCCATCATCATATTCTATTCCACCCATAGTGCTATATCCATGGCTCACGCTCATGTATTGCGTGAAGGTTGAAATTTTTTGAGATTATTTAAGTATGAAACAATTGCTTGGCTTGTCATCGGGGGTATAGAAGTTGGGAACAACTTTGTGTGACGAAAATGAAGCATAGCCTAACTATATGATTTTGTAGGGATGAACTTTATTTTGCCATGTTATTTTGAGAAGACATTATTGCTTTGATTAGTATGCTTGAAGTATTACTATTTCTTTTATCAATATGAACTTTTATTTTGAATCATTTGGATCTAAACATTCATGCCACAATAAAGAAAATTACATTGAGAATTATGCTAGGTAGCATTCCACATCAAAAATTCTGTTTTTATCATTTACCTACTCGAGGATGAGCAGGAGTTAAGCTTGGGGATGCTTGATACGTCTCCAACGTATCTATAATTTTTTATTGTTCCATGCTATTATATTACCCCTTTTGGATGTTTATGGGCTATATTTTACACATTTATATCATTTTTGGGACTAACCTACTAACCGGAGGCCCAGCCCATATTGCTATTTTTTTTGCCTATTTCAGTATTACGAAGGAAATGGAATATCAAACGGAGTCCAAACAGAATGAAACCTTCGGGAGCGTGATTTTGGGAATGAATGTGATCCAGAGGACTTGGAGTGCAAGCCAAGAAGCAGCTGAGGCGGCCACGAGAGGGTAGGGCGTGCCCCCCTGTCTCGTGGGCCCCTCGGGCAGCCACCGACGTACTTCTTCCTCCTATATAAGCCTACGTACCCCGAAAACATCCAGGGAGAAACCAAAACACAATTTCCACCACCGTAACCTTCTGTATCCGCGAGATCCCATCTTGGAGCCTTCGTCAGCGCTCCGTCGGAGGGGGAATCGACCATGGAGGGCTTCTACATCAACACCATAGCCCCTCCGATGAGTTGTGAGTAGTTTACCACAGACCTTCGGGTCCATAGTTATTAGCTAGATGGCTACTTCCCTCTTTTTGGATCTCAATACAATGTTCTCCCCCTCTCTTGTGGAGATCTATTCGATGTAAACTCTTTTTGCGGTGTGTTTGTCGAGATCCGATGAATTGTGGGTTTATGATCAAGTTTATCTATGAGAAATATTTGAATCTCCTCTGAATTCTTTTATGTATAATTGAGTTATCTTTGCAAGTCTCTTTGAATTATTGGTTTGGTTTGGCCTACTAGATTGATCTTTCTTGCCATGGGAGAAGTGCTTAGCTTTGGGTTCAATCTTGCGATGTCCTTACCCAGTGACAGAAAGGGTTGCAAGGCACGTATTGTATTGTTGCCATCGAGGATAAAAGGATGTGGTTTATATCATATTGCATGAGTTTATCCCTCTACATCATGTCATCTTGCTTAATGCGTTACTCTGTTCTTTATGAACTTAATACTCCAGATGCAGGCAGGAGTCAGTCGATGTGTGGAGTAATAGTAGTAGATGCAGGCAGGAGTCGGTCTACTTGTTGCGGACGTGATGCCTATATACATGATCATGCCTAGATAATCTCATAACTATTCGCTTTTCTATCAATTGTTCGACAGTAATTTGTTCACCCATCGTAATACTTATGCTATCTTGAGAGAAGCCTCTAGTGAAACCTATGGCCCCGGGGTCTATCTTTTATCTTCTTTGCTTTCAATCTACTTTTATTTGCATCTTTACTTTTTGCATCTATAATGTAAAATACCTAAAATATATTTATCTTATCATACTATCTCTATCAGATCTCACTTTAGCAAGTGGCTGTGAAGGGATTGACAACCCCTTTATTGCGTTGGTTGCGAGTTCTTTGTTTGTTTGTGTAGGTGCGTGGGACTTTTGAGGAGCCTCCTACTAGATTGATACCTTGGTTCTCAAAAATTGAGGGAAATACTTACGCTACTATTGCTGCATCACCCATTCCTCTTCAAGGAAAACCAACGCAAGCTCAAGACGTAGCAATAATCCAAGAACCAGATACTCAAGATGTCCATAACCGGGGGACACAGCTAATCATGATCAGTTTGTACACTCTGTAGAGGTTTCCGCACTTTTCCCACAAGACTCGATCGCCTCCATTGGATTTCTCTCACTACAAGGTGTTTGAGAAACGAATGACCAAGACACAGTCTTTCAAAAGCATTAACTCTTTACTCTGGGTAGATAGTACCACCTAAACCCCCTACATCTGCTAGTCTACCTCTTCAAGAGCTCACGCAACATACTCAACTATGCCAGAGCCCATAATGGCTTGTGGCTACACACGGAAGTTTCTAGCATGAATAATCTTATGATCCCTTTGAGCCTGGGTGGCGGTCCATAGGAAAATCACATGGAACCCCGGGATTTCCAAAAAAATAGGCAAAACTGGATTCTGCAGGTGCCTCAATCCACCCAGATGTGTATTAAAGTAGCCACCTTAAGTTAACCATTAATTAACAATCTCACATCTGTCATGGATACACTCAAACCAAATCCACATCTACGAGCATAGCATAGCAGTATTAAGCATAACGTTGAAGTAACTTGCAAGGGTTTGGTAATAAAAAGGGCAATAGGTTCTACCTCATCAACTACTTCACAATACCCACATGTTATCAAATCCTAACCATGCAATGTTTGAGGGTGAAACTAATGCATAAAAACTGGGTATGAAAGGGATATGATCAAAGTGTGAACTTGCATGTACTGTTGATGAAGATGATTCGCACTCATATCTCCTGATAGTTCTACTCGTCACACTCCGGTCAATCTATCGTAAGCAAGCAGTAGTAACCACACATAAGCAATCACTCAAAAGATCGGATCGAACGAAGAAGACAATTCAGAAAACATCAAAACCAGGGGCTAATCTGTAATGTTATGGTCGTTATGGCCGTTTGAAAACCAAGGGCTAATATGTAAATAAATATATTCACGGATAGGTCCCTGACGAAAAAAACAAAAAAATAGAAGACTAAATAGTGAACGTTCGTTTATACCGGCCAAGGTATATGATTGCGGAAACTACCTAAACAGAAAATGTTCACTAAATAAAAACTAAACGGTTTTAAAAAAACCTGATCTAGGTCGGTGGTTTATACCGGCCAGGGTAGACGGTCTTTTGTCGAAAACCGGCGGTGACGAACGGCGAGCTCCGGCGTTGGGCGTGGTCGCCGGCGGTGCTCCGGTGGCCGAGGGAAACAACGAAGGCAACGGGCGGACACGGCGAGGCGAGATGGTGCAGCGGCGCGAGGGCAGGGAGGCGAGCAGCGGACTAGGCGGCGGCGGCACGCTTGCGGCGGTGGCGGTGAGGTTCGGCAGCGGCGGTGTGTTGCGAGGAGAGACGAGCGAGGAGAGAGAGAGTGGGGTCCGGGCGGCGGCTTTATAGGGGGGAGGGATGGCCTCGGGAGGCGTGGAGGAGGGGCCACGGGGAGGCGTGCCTGGCCGGGACTCGGACGGCGGTGGCGGTGAACTCCCGAGCGAAGTCCCGCTCGGGGACGGTGGCGACGGGCGACGTGGGCTGGGCCACGGCCTGGCCTGGGAGCTGGGCCAGCCCAGTCGGCGAGAGGAGAAGTTTTTTTTAAACATTTACTTTCTACAGAAAAAGAAATAAAACTAAATAAACTAAAATATACTATAGGCATATAATATATAGAAAAATTCAGAAAAAGATTTCGTACAACCTGAACATTTTTATAGCATCAAATAAAATCCACACAAATTTAAATAATCCAAACAGTGCTACAGCTCTAATAAAATCCAATAAAATCATTAAAACCCCAAAATAATCTCAAATTTATTTCTCTCCATTTATCTACTGTAGGGAATCATGTTACCCTGTTTTCCATATATTTTATTTTTGGAGAAAAATAATTTGAATAAAATCCAAATAACTCCAAATTGAAAATAATTCCAAAAGGGATTTTCAATTTGATTCTTCGAAACTCCCAACTCATATTCCATATCTTTTGAAGAAATCATTTTATCTTCTCTCATGAAAATCATTGAGTTGCATAAAGTTTCTGAATTTAAAATATTTCCAAATGAAATTCAAATCTTTTCAAAAACCCTTTTCATTTATTTCAATGGAAGAAGTCATGTCATCTTCTCTCTAGAGTTTTGTGATGAAAAGAATTTGAATTCACGGAGATCTTAAAGCGAGATGAAAGTTTGGGAAAGTCCTTTTTATTCCCTCTAATTTAACTTTCAGAAGTTTCAAAATTTCACTCACTTCACACAATCAATCAAAACTATCTATTTAATATAACATTCCAAAATTTAGAATTTTGGGATGTTACAAGCACAAGTTGCTGAAACTGAGTTTGAGTTATGCGAGCTTTTGCACATGGAATATGTGTAGTATTTAATCTATAAACTAATATAAAATATTTTAGATCACAATTTAGGAGTTCGGCTAGAGATGCTCTAAGTGTACAAATTGATGAAATTGAGTTTTGCCTTATGCAAGTTTTTTCCATTAAGCAGTTAGGTGCAAGCATTTAGAGAACACATTGTCCGTCTGATCCTTAAGTTGCGAATCTGCGGAGTCCTATGCATCAATCATAAATGTGTATCTCAAATCTCAGAAGATTTTTTTCTTCGAAAAGGGGCACTTTATTACTTAAAAGATTTAAGCATTACACCCAGCCTCTGCATAACTAAGATGCTCACAGCTTACAAAGTCCTCGCACCAAGCTAAAATAAAAGAAGAAGGCGATATACAAGGACAAATGAATTATCTGTATAACGCCTAAATGGCAGGTGGCCCAATCCAAAAATCATGTTGCCACCCACGTTAGGTAAAAGTATCCCTCGTCGTAGCCTCCAATCATGTACACTCCTCTGTAAACAGGTCTCGATTCTCCACACGTTGTAGAGAGGGCCATAACAAAGAGTCCCGGTACATCTATAGATAACCTGCATAAGAGAAGTACTTTTATCATTAAAAACCTTATCATTTCTACATAGCCAAAGCGACCAAATCACGGCAAGCGCTGATGACCCACAAGTATAGGGGATCAATCGTAGTCCTTTCGATAAGTAAGAGTGTCGAACCCATCGAGGAGCAGAAGGAAAATGACAAGCGGTTTTCAGCAAGGTAATGTCTGCAAGCACTGAAATTATAAGTAACAAGTAGTTTGATAGCAAGATAATTTGTAACGAGCAAGTAACGGTAACAATAACAAAAGTGCGGCAAGATAGCCCAATCCTTTTGAGGCAAAGGACATGCCAAAATGGTCTTTTATGATAAGCAAAGTGTTCTTGAGGGCACATAGGAATTTCATCTAGTCGCTTTCATCATGTTGGTTTGAGTTGTATCCGCTACTTTGATAATTTGATATGTGGGTGGACCGGTGCTTAGGTGTTGTTCTTACTTGTCAAACCTCCTACTTATGATTAACCCCCTCGCAAGCATCCACAACTACGAGAAAAGTATTAAGAATAAATTCTAACCATAGGATTAAACTTTTGGATCCAAATCAGCCTCTTACGGAATAGCACATAAACTAGGGTTTAAGCTTTTCTCACTCTCGCAACCCATCATCTAATAACTACTACACAATGCATTCCCTTAGGCCCAAATATGGTGAAGTGTCATGTAGTCGACTTTCACATGACACCACTAAGGGAATCACAACATACATATAAAGTGATGACGATGATTTCCCCCTCTGGGAGGGAAGTTCCCCCGGCGGAATTGCTCCGTCGGAGGGCGAAAGTGCTCCTGCCCAAGTTCTGGCTCGAGACGGTGGCGCTTCGTCCCGAAAGTCCTCTCCTTATTTTTTCTAGGTAAAATTGACTTATATACCAGAAGAGGGGCACCGGAGGTGGGCTGGGCTGAGCGCAACCCATCAGGGCGTGCCTGGGGGGCCTGGCACGCCCTGGTGTCTTGTGCTCACCAAGTGGCCCCCCTCCAGTAGTTATTTGATCCATTATTTCTTATTTATTCCACAAAAATTCCTCATGAAGTTTTAGCTCATCTGGAGTTGTGCAAAATAGGTGGCCTGGCGTAGCTTTTTTAGGTCCAGATTTCCAGCAGCCAAAATTCTCCCTCTTTGTGTGAACCTTGCATATTACGAGAGAAAAGGCATTAGAATTACTCAAAAGCATTATTATGCATAAAAACATTATAAATAACAGTAGATAAACATGATGCAAAATAGACGTATCAACTCCCCCAGGGTTAGACCGTGCTTGTCCTCAAGCGAAAATCAAAATCGAAAAACATGTCCACATGCTTAGAGAGAGAGGTGTCGATAAAAACAAAATACGGACATAGAAGCATCATGTAAATTATTATAACAACAACAAACCTTAACATAAAACTTTTATCATAGACTTCTCATGAATAAATAGCAATTCATCACAACATCGAAGTATAAAGCATAAACTCTATTGGAAACCAACAAACTATATTCTCAGTCAACTTTGCAACTACAATTCATCATCTTTTTAGGAAGGGTCACGTATCGGAGCCTTTTTGGAAAGTCCACATACTCAACCATCATATAGACTTCTATTATTGCTAACACTCACCGCATACACATTAGCAAAAGGTTTCAACTAGACACATAGAAATATCAGGGCTTATAGTTTTGCCTCCCAACATACTCACCTCGAGGATGATGTTAACAATAATAACTCATGCTACCCATATCCAACTGGATATATGTGCCTAGATCTTTCCTCACCACATGATGTTTGCCAAAAGAGAAAAATAAAAAGGAATAGAGAGAATAGCTTTGGCTCTTGCATGAAAGTAAATACATAAAAGTAAAAGATAGGCCCTTCATAAAGGGAAGCAGAGGTTGCCATGCACTTTTTGTTTGTATTCTCAATCCCTTAGTGCAAAAGAACTTCATGTTATATTGCCCCTTATGATTGCAACCTTTATTATGCAGTCCGTCGCTTTTATTATTTTCCATCACAAGTTCGTACAACACTCAATTTTCTCTTACACTAAATGATATAACACTTTTAGAAGCAATTTTTTATTGCCTTATTGCACCGATGACAACTTACTTGAAGGATCTTACATAATCCTTAGGTAGGTATGGTGGACTCTTGAAAATAAGATTTGGGTTTAAGGGTTTTTGGTTGCACAAGTAGTATTTCTACTTGGTGCGGAGTTTTTGGCTAGCAAAGATGGGGGGCAAGCACCACATGTTGAAGGATCTATGACAATATAACTACTGTGTGAATATGAACAAACATAAATCATTACGTTGTCTTCCTTGTCCAGCATCAACAGTTTTGGCATATAATATTTTGATGGTGGATCACAATCACAAAAAGATTTCCAAGATAGTGTATTTGCATGTGAATCTTGTCTTCCCTTATTAATTCTTTCATGAATTGCATCATTGACCAATGCTATGTTTGTCAATCTCCAACAAAATTTTCTACTTATACTTTTCCTTATGTGGTGTCATTACTTACCATAAGATTAGCATATGATCTTTTTTCAATTATTTCCTTTATTTTTATTGAGACAAGAGAGTAAAGAAAGCAAAACTCAAACTAAACTTTATTATATATCTCACACACGATTACAAGGATAGATCACTAAGCAAGATTTCAAAAGAAAGGATCGAACTAAACTTTTATTCATCTAAAGCAAAAAAGATGACTATGGATCGAACTAAGGTAAATAAAGGCAAAAGATAGTGGGGGTGATACGATACCGGGGCATCTCCCCCAGGCTTGGAACAAGCGAAGGGGAGTGCCCATACCTGATACTCAAATTTCTTTGGTTGATGAATAAGGTGGTGGTGGTGATGAAGTAGAGGGTTTATCTTTCTTCCTTAGCTTACGCTTGAGGATGAAATTCTCCTCCTTCAATTCACCGATCTCCTGCTCAAGTTCCAATACCTTTTTGCATAAATCTTGCTTGTTTTCCTGCAAAAGACAAAGGGGATAAACTGGATCTTAGGCTTCTTTGATTTGTTGGGGAGACTCGACTTCTTAAATTCAACGTGCATGTCCCCAGGTTGGGGCAATGGGGCTTCATCCTCGTCTGAGCTCGTCTCCTCCTCCCTTTAAGGATCATAGTCTTCTTCTTCCTCTGAGGTCCAGCTATAGTGCTCCACATCCCCATAAACCTTAGGGTTTGCAATATAATAGACAACATAGCTCTCACCCTCAGAGTCTTGGGACGACATAATTTCTGATCTGTCAGGAAAACAGCGAGAAAAGAAAACATATGATTTCTCCGCGATATGGTAGTCAATGGGTTCGGGGGTATATAAAGTTTTTTTGTCTTGGGAAACAAGCAAATGAAAGAAAAACGGAGTCCAGAAGGTACCCGAGGTGGGAACAACCCACCTGGGCGCGCCTGGTGTCTTGTGCCCACTAGGGGTGCCTTCCTGGTTGTTTCTTATTTTACTAATTTTGTTATATTCCAAAACGGACAGAAAATATTTTTGCAGATTTTTCGGAGTCCGTTTACTTACCGTATCACGTACTTCCTCTTTTTCACGATTCTAGAGCGTTCCAGAAGGTTTCGTTTATGTGTTCCTATGGTGTTATAGTTTGGATAATATTACTTTCAAAATTAATGGGCGTACCTAAGATATAGTTTTTTATCCATTGCCCATTAATAACCTTTGGGTTAGTACCTTTGGCATTATTTATTTTCATAGCTCCAGATTGATAAACCTCCTCAATAACATAGGGTCCTTCCCATTTGGAGAGGAGTTTTTCTGCAATGAATCTGTAACGAGAGTTGTACAAAACAACATATTCTCCAATCTTGAACTCACGCTTTTGGATTCTTTTATCATGACATCTGATAACCCACAAGTATAGGGGATCGCAACAGTTTTCGAGGGTAGAGTATTCAACCCAAATTTATTGATTCGACACAAGGGGAGCCAAAGAATATTCTCAAGTATTAGCAGTTGAGTTGTCAATTCAACCACACCTGAAAGACTTAATATCTGCGTCAAAGTATTTAGTAGCAAAGTAGTATGGAAGTAACGGTAACGGTGGCAAAAGTAACAGTAGCAGTTTTGTAGCAATCGTAACAGTGGCAACGGAAAAGTAACTAAGCAAAGATCAATATGAAACGAGCTCGTAGGCAATGGATCCATGATGGATAATTATGTCGGATGGCATTCATCATGCAACAGTTATAACATAGGGTGACACAGAACTAGCTCCAATTCATTAATATAATGTAGGCATGTATTCCGAATATAGTCATACGTGCTTATGGAAAAGAACTTGCATGACATCTTTTGTCCTACCCTCCCGTGGCAGTGAGGTCCTAATGGAAACTAAGGGATAACAAGGCCTCCTTTTAATAGAGTACCGGACAAAAGCATTAGCACTTAGTGAATACATGAACTCCTCAAACTACGGTCATCACTGGGAAGTGTCCCGACTATTGTCACTCTGGGGTTGCCGGATCATAACACGTAGTAGGTGACTATAACTTGCAAGATAGGATCAAGAACACTCATATATTCATGAAAACATAATAGGTTCAGATCTGAAATTATGGCACTCGGGCCCTAGTGACAAGCATTAAGCATGGCAAAGTCATAGCAACATCAATCTTAGAACATAATGGATACTAGAGATCAAACTCAACAAAACTAACTCGATTACATGGTAAATCTCATCCAACCTATCACCGTCCAGCAAGCCTACGATGGGATTACTCACGCACGGCGGTGAGCATCATGAAATTGGTGATGGAGGATGGTTGATGATGATGATGGCGACGGGTTCCCCCCTCCGGAGCCCCGAACGGACTCTAGATCTGCCCTCCCAAGGAAGAATAGGGCTTGGCGGCGGCTTTGTATCGTAAAACGCGATGAATCCTTCTGTCTGATTTTTTTCTCCCCGAACGTGAATATATGGAGTTGGAGTTGAGGTCGGTGGAGGTCCATCAGGCCCACAAGACAGGGGGCATGCCCAGGGGGGTAGGGGGCATGCCCAGGGGGGTAGGGCGCGTCCCCCACCCTTGTGGCTAGGGTGCGGGTCCCCTTCAGCTGATTCTTTCACCAATATTTTTTATTTATTCAAAAAGTTATCTCCGTGAAGTTTTAGGTCATTCTGAGAACTTTTATTTCTGCACAAAAATAACACCATGGCAGTTCTGCTGAACATAGCGTCAGTCCGGGTTAGTTACATTAAAATCATGCAAATTAGAGTCCAAAACAAGGGCAAAAGAGTTAGGAAAAGTAGATACGATGGAGACGTATCACCATCTTTTAACTTCTTCTTTGAATAACTTGGCATTTTCATAAGCTTGGGTTCTCTATTCATGTAACGAGCTAATATCAAATAACCTCTTTTCACCAGCAAGTTTGAAATCATAGTTGAGTTCTTTAATTGCCCAATATGCTTTATGTTCTAACTCAAGAGGTAAATGACAAGCTTTTCCATAAACCATTTTATAAGGAGACATACCCATAGAATTTTTATATGTTGTTCTATAAGCCTAAAGTGCATCATCTAATTTTATTTCTCTATTGCTGAGTTAACCTGACCACTAGACTGAGGATGATACGGTGATGCAATTCTATGGTTAACATCATACTTGGCAAGCATTTTACAGAAAGCACCATGATTTAAGTGTGAACCACCATCAGTCATTAAATATGTAGGGACTCCAAACCTTGGGAAATTACTTCCTTAAGCATTTTAATAGAGGTGTTGTGATCAGCACTACTAGTTGGAATACCTTCTACCCACTTAGTGACATAATCAACAGCAATCAAAATGTGAGTATACCCATTAGAGGAAGGAAAAGGTCCCATGAAATCAAATCCCCAAACATTAAATAGTTCAACAGCAGGCATTTCCTGACGCTTACCGATATTACCTATTCTTTGACATTAATCACAAGATAAAACAAACTTACAGGCATCCTTGAAGAAAGTAGGCCAATAAAACCCAGATTGCAATACCTTGTGAGCAGTTCTATCTCCCGCATGATGCCCTCCATAAGCTTCGGAGTGACATTTCCATAGGACTTGTCCCTGTTCATGCTCATGTACACAACGTCTAATAATACCATCTACTCCTTTATAAGATGTGGATCATCCCAAAAGTAGTGTCTTAAATCATAGAAGATTTTTTTTCTTTTGTTGGTATGTAAAGCTAGGGGGGTGTATTTAGCAACAATATAATTAGCATAGTCAGCATACCAAGGAGTACTATTAGAAACATTTATTGCATCTAATTTCTCACCAGGAAAACTATCATTAATAGGTTGTGGGTCATCAAGAATATTTTCTAACCTAAACAAGTTATCAGCTACGGGGTTCTCCGCTCCTTTTCTATCAATGATATGCATATCAAATTCTTGTAGCAAGAGAACCCATCGAATAAGCCTAGGTTTAGCATCTTTCTTTTCCATAAGATATTTTATAGCAGCATGATCGGTGTGAACAATTACTTTTGAATCTACAATATAAGATCTAAATTTATCACAAGCAAACACCACTTCTAGAAATTCTTTTTCAGTAGTAGCATAATTCATTTGTGCACTGTCTAGAGTTTTACTAGCATAATGAATAACATTTAGTTTCTTATCAACTCTTTGTCCTAGAACAGCACCAACAATATATCACTAGCATCACACATAATTTCAAAAGGAAAGTTCCAATCAGGTGGTTGAACAATAGGTGCAGAAATTAAGGCTTTCTTGAGTGTTTCGAAGGCTTCTAAACAATAATCATCAAAAATAAAAGGAATATCCTTTTGCAAAAAATTGTAAGAGGCCTAGAAATTTTAGAAAAGTCTTTGATAAATCTCCTATAGAAACCAACATGACCAAGGAAACTACGAATACCTTTGATATCTTTAGGACATGGAATTTTCTCAATTGCATCAACCTTAGCTTTGTCCACCTCAATACCTCTTTCAGAAATTTTATGGCCCAAAAAAAAACCTTCGTTAACCATAAAGTGCCATTTCTCCCAATTCAAGACAAGATTCATTTGCTCACATCTCTGCAAAACTCTATAAAGATTGCTTAAACAATCATCAAAAGACTTCCCATAAACGGAAAAGTCATCCATGAAAATCTCAACAATCTTTTCACAAAAGTCAGAGAATATAGCAGTCATACATAATTAAAAGGTAGTAGGTGCATTGCATAAACCAAAAGGCATACGTCTATAAGCATAAGTTCCAAAATGACAAGTAAAAGTGGTATTTTCTTGATCAGGTTGAGAAACAGGTATTTTTGAAAAACCAGAATATCTATCAAGGCAACAAAAATGTGTGTGCTTAGATAATCTTTCTAGCATTTGAGCAACAAAAGGCAGAGGGTAATGATATTTTCTAGTTGCTTTGTATAATTTTCTAAAATCAATTACCATTCTATAGACTGTAACAATTCTTCGTGGAATAAGTTCATTCTTATCATTAGGAACAGCAGTAATACCTCCTTTCTTAGGGACACAATGGACAGGACTTACCTATCTACTATCAGCTATAGGATAGATTATACCTGCTTCCAGAAGTTTTAATATTTCCGTCCTTACCACTTCTTTCATCTTCATATTCAACCGACGTTGGTGATCAACAATGGGTTTAGCATCAGGTTCCATATTAATCTTGTGCTGACATAGAGTGGGACTGATGCCCTTAAGATCATCAAGATTATATCCAATAGCAGCTCGGTGCTTCCTTAGAACTTTCAATAATCTTTCTTCTTCATGTTCTGAAAGGTTAGCACTAATAATAACAGGATATATCTTCTTCTCATCAAGATAAGCATATTTCAAAGTGTCTGGCAATTGTTTTAATTCAAACACATGATCACCTTTAGGCGGAGGAGGACCTCCTAGAGTTTTAATAGGCAAATCGTGCTTAAGCAGAGGTTGTTGTTCGAACAAGATTCTATCTATTTCATTTCTTTCGTGCATATGTAAATCATTTCCATGGTCCAGCAGATATTGTTCTAAAAGATCAATAGGAGGCACAACAATCGAAGCAAGACCAATTATTTCATTCTTACTAGGCAATTATTTCTTATGATGCTTTCTACTAAACTTCGAAAAATTAAACTCACGAGACTCATCACCAAAACTAACACCGACAGTTTGTTTCTCATAGTCTATTTTAGCATTAACAGTGTTCAAGAAAGATCTACCAAAGATAATGGGAAAAAGTCATCCTGTGGGGAACCAAGAACAAGAAAATCAGTAGGGTATTTTATTTTCCCACACAAAACTTCAACATCTCTAACAATCCCAAGTGGTGTGATGGTGTCTCTATTAGCAAGTATGATAGTGTCATCTGTGTCTTCTATCTCAGCGGGTGCTATGGCATTCATAATTTCTTGATATGAAGTAAAAGGAATATCACTCACGCTAGCACCTATGTCACATAAACCATGATAACAGTGATCCCCTATCTTAACTGAGACAAAAGGCATGCCAACAACAGGTCTATGTTTATCTATTTCATCAGGTTTGGCAATTCTAGCAACTTCATCACAGAAGTAAATAACATGCCCATCTATGTTTTCAACCAGGAGATCTTTAACCATAGCAACACTAGGTTCTACCTTGATTTGTTCAGCTGGTTTAGGTGTTCTAATATAACTTTTATTGACCACAGTTGAAACCTTAGCATGTTCTT
This sequence comes from Triticum aestivum, assembly GCF_018294505.1. Taxonomy (NCBI): domain Eukaryota; kingdom Viridiplantae; phylum Streptophyta; class Magnoliopsida; order Poales; family Poaceae; genus Triticum; species Triticum aestivum. The sequence continues at coordinate 667,847,660 of NC_057801.1, forward strand.
TCATCCTAACAGGGAAAGGTGGTTTCTCGATATAAGCAGTAGGAACAACTGGATCAACATTATAAATGATAGTTTCTTCATTAGCTATTACTGGTTCTTTAGTTTCTTATTTGATAGGTGGGTGATATTTAAACCACTTATCTTTAGGGAGATCAACATGAGTAGCAAAAGATTCACAAAAGGAGGCTACTATCTCAGAGTCAAGTCCATATTTAGTACTAAAATTTTGAAAAGCATCGGTATTAATAAAAGATTTAACACAATCAAACTCAAGCTTAACACCTGACTCTTTACCTTCATCGAGTTCCCAATCTTCAAAGTTGTGTTTAGTTCTTTCTAAAAGATCCCACCATAATTCAATAGTCTTCTTCATAAAGGAACTAGTACAAGAAGTATCAAGCATGGATCGATCATTATGAGAAAGCCGAGCACAAAAAATCTAAATAATAATTTCTCTTGAGAGCTCATGATTGGGGCATGAATATAACATTGACTTAAGCCTCCCCCAAGCTAGAGCGATACTTTCTCCTTCACGAGGCCAAAAATTATATATATAATTCCGATCATGATGAACTAGATGCATAGGATAATTTTTTTGATGGATTTCCAATTTCAACCGATTCCAATTCCAAGATCCAATACCATCGCATAGCCTATACCATGCCAATGATTTTCCCTTCAAAGATAAAGGGAAAACCTTCTTCTTAGCTTCATCTCCGGGTAAACCTGCAAGCTTAAACAATCCACAAATTTCATACACATATATCAAGTGCATATCAGGATGTTCGTTTCCATGTCCTGCATAAGGATTAGCTAGCAGTTGTTCTATCCTACCCGAAGGAATTTCATATTCAATATTTTCAGTAGGTGCAGTAGGTTGAGGGGTAACTAATTGTGGCTTTGGCGAGGTGAAGATACCCCGAACAAACCCCTCAAAGGATTATTCTCCATAGTAATAAGTGATAATAAATTTCAGCACGTAGTAATAATTTTTCCTTACCGATTTCCACTTACCAAGAGCGCTTCACTCCCCGGCCACGGTGCCAGAAAAGAGCCTTCATGACCCACAAGTATAGGGAATCAATTGTAGTCCTTTCGATAAGTAAGAGTGTCAAACCCAACGAGGAGCAGAAGGAAATGACAAGCGGTTTTCAGCAAGGTAATGTCTGCAAGCACTGAAATTATAAGTAACAAGTAGTTTGATAGCAAGATAATTTGTAACGAGCAAGTAACGGTAATAGTAACAAAAGTGCAGCAAGATATCCCCATCCTTTTGAGGCAAAGGACAGGCCAAAATGGTCTCTTATGATAAGCAAAGTGTTCTTGAGGGCACACAGGAATTTCATCTGGTCGTTTTCATCATGTTGGTTTGATTTGTATTCGCTACTTTGATAATTTGATATGTGGGTGGATCGGTGCTTAGGTGTTGTTCTTACTTGAACAAACCTCCTACTTATGATTAACCCCCTCGCAAGCATCCGCAACTACGAGAAAAGTATTAAGAATAAATTCTAACCATAGGATTAAACTTTTGGATCCAAATCAGCCTATTACGGAATAGCGCATAAACTAGGGTTTAAGCTTTTGTCACTCTCGCAACCCATCATCATCTGATAACTACTCCACAATGCATTCCCTTAGGCCCAAATATGGTGAAGTGTCATGTAGTCGAGGTTCACATGACAGCACTAAGGGAATCACAACATACATATCATCAAAATATCGAACAAATATAAAGTTCACATGATTACTTGCAACAAGATTTCTCCCATGACCTCAAGAGCAAAAGTAACTACTCACAGATGATAATCATGCTCAAGATCAGAGGGGTATTAAATAGCATAATGGATCTGAACATATAATCTTCCACCAAATAAACCATATAGTAATCAACTACAAGATGTAATCAACACTACTAGTCACCACAAGCACCAATCTATAGTTCCGGTACAAAGATTGAACACAAGAGATGAACTAGGGTTTGATAGGAGATGGTGTTGTTGAAGATGTTGATGGAGCACTACTGCAAGATGCTGCTAACGCGGCACTATGATCAGAGACCCTTTGATGAAATTGTGTGCGATGCATTAATCACAAACGATGGTGTAAAAAACGTCAAAACAGGTGCAAAATGTCTGCGATGACGGATGCATCAAACACGGTTCAGATTTTAGTTTCGTGTGTGATGTAGGGCATACGGTTCAGTGCAATTAACCGTTTTCTATGAGGAGCAACAAAAGAAACGGGCAGCCAGATGAAGGTGTGTGCGATAAACAGCATACGATTCACTAGGATGAACTGTTTGTGATTAGGCAACACAAAAGAAACGGTCAGCCAGATCAAGGTGTGTGTGATATACGGCATGCGGTTCACGCGGATGAACTGTTTGTGTTGATACAAGAGAACATAAACCGTTCAATATAACAAGATGTGTGTGATACGCGGCAAACAGGTGTGTAATCAATAATGTGTGCGAAGACCGATAATAACACAGACGATTGCTGCTAATAAGATGTGTGTGTTGTGTGATGGGATTGCATACAGCACAACAACATACACACACACACACACACACACACTTATAAGGACATGGTTGCATAACCAAATTAAACATCCACTTACATAGGTGGCTACTATAACCATGACATTTGCACACATCAAAGTAAACTATTACATGCATAATTACATAGGTGGCTACTACACACATGTCGTTTCCACACACCAAAGTAAACTATATATTACATGCATAATTAACTAGCATAAACGATCATCTGATCATCATCTACTGCTTGTGACGCTTGCTCTGCTTGTGGCTCGATCTGGACTTGTCGATTTGGGTAACAAGGCACTTCCTCAAGTCAACGATCCGCTTGTGTATCTCGTAGCATGTGTACACGCTCTTGGCAACAAACCTGAGGTGAGGTTCATCTTGTTGCCGCATCCAGGCCCTGTGCCAGGATACGGGACTTGTTCTCTGGGCATTCTGCTTCCTCTTTTCATAGTAGGGGTCGATGATGGCCGAGGCGAGTTCGACCAGGGAGCCCTTCTTCGTGCTGCCCCAGATCTTGTAGTGGTCATGGATTTCGACAAGGTTCTTGCAGGACAAGCCCGTAACACTGAGCGCTTTTACATAGTCGGTGGTTTCCACCGTGGCGAACTTGTAGTCGGTGTTGTTGACAAATCTGTTGAAACGGTCGCAAGGCTCTGTGGCCATGCAGTAGTGGTAGATGAGGACATGATGGTGCATGCACAACTGGGCGACAACAACCTTCTAATCTATGTCGGGACGACCGGTGGTGTACTGGAGGTCGATGCCGACCACCTTGTACTTGTCTTCAGCAAGCAACTGCTCAACGGTGTTGATGTAGTCGTTCACCATGGCCGGGTCGATGGTGTACACCACCGAGAGATTTGTCTCCCTCGCGTGGGTCTTCACTTTATGCTCGCTGAAATCCATTGGAGCGCCGCTAGACATCCCCTTTCTATGTGTCGTCGTGGGTGTGCTTGTTGTGTTGTGGGGCGCAATCGAAAGGTTGAAGAGACTAAGGTTATAATGGCCGCGAGAATTAAAGGGGAGGCCGGACGGCCTGGAATATGCAGTTCTAATTCGCAGTGCATAACTCCATCATGCCGCATGTATCTGCATTGCATGGCAATGCGCGCGGCGCAAGCGCATGCATATGGGGCCCCCGGCGTGATCGTGCGCAGGGAAATACTTACGCTACTCTGCTGCATCACCCTTTCCTCTTCAAGGAAAACCAACGCAAGCTCAAGACGTAGCAAGCGCACGCGGAGGGACGCGAGCAAAGCGCTCCGTGGTCGGCTCAACGGTGAGCAACCATATATGTGCATATATTAGTTGAACACGCAAGGAAAAGCTGTCCACAACCTGAGCACACCGACGGACGCGAGCAGAGGGCGCCGCGGCGCCTAACAGCGAGCAACCATGTTAGGTGCCATGAAAATTACCACAGCATGTCGGGTGCCATTCCATGATAGCATGCCAAGTTTCATGAATTTCAGACGAGTTTTGGATTTACTAGAATTTAAAAATAAAGTATCTCAAGGTTTTGTCGGCAGTCAATAGTGCCCTGGTGTTTGAAATTCATTCTCATTTCTTGCATGGGACCTAAGCATGCACCCAAGGACACATATTTGATTTTTCAACCAATTTATATGGACTGGAGCATGTGCATGTAGTTCAAATTTGAATTATGCACATAAAATGACTAGAAAACCCGGTTAATATATAAAAATGTCCAAACGAACCCCGAAAAATTCCAAAATTTAACACAACACTCTTGTTGTTCTATGTTGACACTAGAAATTTTCTGAAAGCAATAACAGGCAACGGGTATCGTTTCGTCTCCAAAGGTGGCACGTTCCCTCCCGAAACCATAAGCTTGTTGTGAGAAGGTCTGGTTTGTGAGAAGGTTATACCCAAACCTGCCTCAAATGGGACAAAAATTTACCACAGCATGTCGGGTGCCATTCCATGATAGCATGCCAGGTTTCATGAATTTCAGACGAGTTTTGGATTTACTAGAATTTAAAAACCAGGTATCTCAATGTTTGCGGTCGAGTGACGGTGCCAGGGTGTTTGACATTCATTCCCATTTCTTGCATGGGACCTAAGCATGCAACCAAGGACACATATTTGAATTTTCAAACAATTTATATGCATTAGAGCATGTGCATGTAGTTCAAATTTGAATTATGCACATAAATGCATTGAAAACTCAATTAATGCATAAGAAATGTGCTAACAAACCCTGAAAATTTTCAAAATGTAACACAACACTCATGTTGTTCTATGTTGACACTAGAGAAAAAATTGAAATCAAGAATAGGCAACGGCTATCGTTTCGTCCAGAAAGGTGAAACGTTCCCTACCGAAACCATCACGCTTGTTGTGAGAAGCTCTGGTTTGTGAGAAGCTTATACCCAAATCTGCTCAAATGGGACAAAAAATTTACCACAACATGTCGGGTGCCATTCCATGATAGCATGCCAGGCTTCATGATTTTCAGACAAGTTTTGGATTTACTAGAATTTAAAAAGTAGGTATCTTAATGTTTGCGGCCGAGTGACGATGGCAGGGTGTTTGACATTCATTCTTGTTTCTTGCATGGGACGTAAGCATGCAACCAAGGACACAGATTTGAATTTTCAACCAATTTATATGCATTAGAGCATGTGCATGTAGTTCAAATTTGAGTTATGCACATAAATGCATTGAAAACTCAATTAATGCATAAGAATGTGCTAACGAACCCCAAAAAATTCCAAAATTTAACACAACACTCATGTTGTTCTATGTTGACACTAGAGAAAAAATTGAAATCAAGAAGAGGCGACGGATATCGTTTCGTCCAGAAAGGTGAAATGTTCCCTACCGAAACCATTAGGCATGTTGTGAGAAGCTCTGGTTTGTGAGAAGCTTATACCCAAACCTGCCCCGAATGGGACAAAACTTTTACGACGGCATGTTGATGCCGCTCCATGATAGCATGCCATGTTTCATGAATTATAGACAAGTTTTGGATTTACTAGAATTTAAAAATCAGGTATCTCAATGTTTGTGGCCGAGTGACGGTGGCAGGGTGTTTGGCATTCATTCCCATTTCTTGCATGGGACCTAAGCATGCAACCAAGGAGACATATTTGAATTTTCAACCATTTATATGCATTAGAGCATGTGCATGTAGTTCAAATTGAATTATGCACATAAATGCATTGAAAGGTCAAGTAATGCATAAAAATGTCCAAACGAACCCCGATAAATTCCAAAAGTTAACACAACACTCATGTTGTTCTATGTTGTCACTAGAAAAATAATTGAAATCAAGAAGAGGCAACGGATATTGTTTCGTCCAGAAAGATGAAACATTCCCTATCGTAACCATGAGGCTTGTTGTGAGAAGTTCTACTTTGTGAGAAGCTTATATACCCCAACCTGCCCCAAATGGGACAATATTTTTACCACTGCATGTTGATGTCGTTCCATGCTAGCATGTCAAGGTTCATAAATTTCATACGCGTTTTTGATTTACTAGAATTTAAAAACCAAGTATCTCAATGTTAGCGGTCGAGCGATGGTGGCAAGGTGTTTGACATTTATTCTCATTTTTTGCATGGGACTTAAGCATGTAACCAAGGACACACATTCCAATTCTAAACCACTTTATATGCACTGGAGCATGTGCATGTAGTTCAAATTTGAATTATGCACATGAATTCATAGAAAACTCTGTTAATGTATAAAAATGTCCAAGCGAACCCCGAAAACTCCCAAAAAATGACACAACACTCGTGTTGTTCTATGTTGACATGAGACAAATTTAGAAAGTAAGAAGAGGCAATATATATCGTTTGTCCCCCAAGGTGGCACGTTCCCTACCGAAACCATCTGGCTTGTTGTGAGAGAAGTTTCGGTTTGCAAGAAGCTTATACCCAAACCTGCCCCAAATGGAAAAATATTTTTACCATGGCATGTCGATGTCGTTCCATAATATCATGTCAAGTTTCATGAATTTTAGCCAAGTTTTTGATTTACTAGAATTTTAAAATCATGTATCTCAATGTTAGTGGTTGAGCGACAATGTCAAGGTGTTTGACATTCATTCTCATTTCTTGCATGTGACCTAAGCTTGCAACCAAGGACAAACATTTGATTTTGCAACCCGTTTTTATTGAATGGAGCATGTGCTTTATTTTGAATTGTGCACCTGAAATTGCTAGAAAACCAATTTAATGTATAAAATTTCCAAACGGACCCTGAATAATTCCTTTTTTTACGACACACATATAGTTGCATGTTCACTGCAGATAAAAGGTCTAGCAATTCAAACGCTGTCCATTGCCGTTGTGACCCCATTATGTAATTCAAATTAAAATGAAAAAACAAGTAGATCCCACACAGTTTATTATCACCAACCGTATGAGATGCAGTAAAAAATATCCTGGAGCATCGTTAGTGTATAGTACGTCTATGGCTTACGCGAGAATGTGTGTTCGCTACAGTCCACAGCCGGCGTGTCAAGCACACTAGCTCGCTCCCCAAATACTCCCGCCTCTGCATCCCTCGCAATCTCAAAATATCTGCTCGCCATTGATCCAAATTTTCAGTAGTCCCCGCCTTGTTACTCACGCCTAGTAAAATTTTCAGTTGTCGCGGTATTTCCTCAAAAACCACCTTAACCCTCCCTCACCACACACTCCAAAAAACCTACGCTCACCAGCACACACCACCCCCTAACCATTGGTAGGTCGCCGCCATCACCGTCGCATCCATCCTCAACCTCTGCATGTGTGCCGGGGAGCTCGAGGAGCCAATGGCCCAAGAAAGGTTTGTCGCGGCCTCTTTGCCCGACGCTGGTGAGGTGGCCGCCGAGGTGTCCCCGTCGTCCTCCGTGGGCTCTTTATCGATCCACCGTTGTCGGTCCCCCGATCCGCCCGCCGCCGCGCCCCTACGCCAGTTCGAGGACTTCCCCGTCCTTCCTTGGACCCGGCAGCCGACGAGGTCCTACCTCGGGGTCCGGCAGTGGCGGTGGGGGACGTGGGTCGCCGAGATTGCAGATCGGGAGACCCGCACCCACCGGTGGCTCGGTAGCTTCCACACGGCCAAGCTCGCGGCCATGGAGTATGACCGCTGGCAGGTCCTCTACCACGGCGCAGCGGCTTGGCTCAATTTCCCCTTCGGCACACGTCTGGTCCACCTTGTTCCCCCAGAGCCAAGGTGGTGATCTCGGCTATGGCGCGGGAGGACCATGAGGTGTGGGAGCGCCTCGAGGCCGAGGCCGCCGACGAGGCCTACATGCAAGAGCTCCGCCGGTAGGACCCGGAGCTCGTGGAGGCGGAGCGGGCGATCTTTGCGGGCGCAGAGGGCGGCGAGGTTATCGTGCTCTCCTCCGATGACGAGGTCGAAGGCGACAAGGACGACGGCATGGATGGCGTCCAGGTGGGCAGCGAGGACGAGGAGATCGACATCGATGAGTGGAGGAGTACCTTCCCCAACAACCCCGATGACGGCACCGTCCCGGACGCGGCTCGTGGCACACCGGAAGGATTGGCTCGATCTCTACTTCGACCGAAAGTAGTTTAGCTTAGTTTAAATTTATGTTTTATGTTTGGTTATGCAAAACTGTCTATGCTTATGTTTGAATGCATGCTACTTTTGGTTGAACCTGTTTTGAACTTGATCAAATTGAAGTTTACAATATTAAGTTTAGGCGATCGACTAGAAACGGCCAAAAATTGTTGGAGTATATATATATATCCACTAATTGTTTTAGTCCTTTAACTTTTAAAGGACCGGCTAGAGATGGCCTTATGCCTTGTTTATTTCAGTTCTTCACAATGTGATGCTCTATATGTGCAACTATTTTCCGTGCAATTCAATTTCATCAATAACAGTTTCAACAATACCACTATGAATTACGATATTTGGTTGCTGTTGAGGATATTACAGTTAACATGCCTTTTCGTTTTTTTAACAATAACTAGTGTACTTTAGACCTGCACAATACCAGTTTGAATGACTATTTTCTTGTTTATAAATGTTATGCCTGATGCAGTTAACACACCTTTCCCTTTCTTATTTTGCTTAACTAGCGTGCTTAAGCCTGCACACTGAAGCTATCATTTGTAGATTATGTTGTCTACCATGGATATATTTGGTTGATGTTTAGCCTGATGTGCTTAACATGCCTTTATGTACTCATACAGGACAATATTCAGAACCGTGTTGTTTTTTCCATCGAGGTTAGTTTCATCGCATTGCTTATATGTACTCACTGTTCAGGATCTCGGTAGTTGGTACCATATAGCCTGGGGGCTGATAAGAGATTAATCGTCGAATCGGACATTTCACTGAATATATTTGTAACCCATTTATCAGTAGGTTAACTAAGGCCATATTTAATATATCTGAGGCTACATAGCAACATGCATTGTACTGAATGACTAAATATGCAATCCCAGGCTACATAGCAACAAGGAAGAGTGTTACCTTAATGTTCGTGTTACCTTAATGTTCTGATGATGTCTAGATATACGCGTATAAAATCTTGTATAATGGGATGGATGGAGTGTTGTACTACATCATTTTACAATTGGTGTTTAGCTTCTAATATTAACTTGGTGCTTTTAGGTACACATGTCATTGCCAAAGATCCACACGTCGAGCCTTTCTGTGTATGGGGCAATGAGATATTCATGAACCAGCATCAAGCGAGAAAACTGATAAAGATTGTTATTAAAATGGGTCAAAAGATGTCAATCAAACTATATGTTTACACTTTATGCAAGACAACAGTGAACTGCAGGATGGTAAGTAAGAACCCTGTAGCCTTCTTTTTACTGCCCGTAATGAGTTGTGTTAGATGACAATGTCTGAATCTTTTTTCCTTTGCAGTGGATCCTGAAGCAGTTTACTCAAGATTACCTCTCAAACAACATGATTGGCGGCCGGCCATCACAATGGGTTGGATTAGAGTCGTGCGTGCCTTTTGCATCCAGGAGAGCACAATAGGGCCATTCCGCTTCACCTTGTTCAGCAACCAGAATGTTTGTCGCCTCTTTATTTACCATCTGTAATAGTACAAGTATAGAACTCTGGTTCATCATTCTTTATTTGGTGCTTATGTAATTCTTAAACATGTGTACCTGTGAATTGAATAATGCACTGGTTGTTTGAACCTGATGGATATGAATAAAGCTATAGCCTACTTTAAAGTTTAAATTAGGTACAATTTTAAATAGCAGCAATTAAATTAGGGCGAAATTACGGTGTGCAGGTCATTACGACGCACACGGTTAATAAAGCACAACGTGTGTGATATACATCATATAATCCGACACGGTTCATAGAGTGGAAACATGTGTAACAATGCACACAGTTGTTGTTTGCAAAGTGTGTGTGATGCCAAACACTATCACATACGGTGCAGGAGAACTAAATGTGTGTGAATGTCTACCTATCGTGTACGGTTTATAATCATGAACTGTTTGTGATGTGTCAGGCATCATAAACGTAGAGCCAATTTGGTACGTGCCTAGAAAACTCTCGTGCCTGGAATCTACCTGCTTTTAGGTAAAACCACAAAACTCCGACTGCGATGGCAATGCGAGCACAAACGAGTAGCAAGGATGAAGCATTTCGGATATGCGAGACATCAAAAACGGTTATATAGGGGTAACTGTATGCATCAAGGCTCCCTATCCCTGACGGTTTCTGGGTCGTGTGGGAAGGACCCCCCTATCGCCCACACTCACTTGGCGACGGTTCACAGTGTCGTCGCGAAAAGGGGTTAAAAATCGTTTGTATAGCACCGACGCGTATCAGTGGAGATTGCCCTCCCCAAGATGGGAGAGTTGGTGGTGATGATGATGACGATGATTTTCCCCTCTAGGAGAGAAGTTCCCCCAGCGGAATAGCTCCGCCGGAGGGCAAAAGTGCTCCTGCCCAAGTTCCGGCTCGAGACGGCGGCGCTTCATCCCGAAAGTCCTCTCCTTATTTTTTCTAGGTCAAAATGACTTATATACCAGAATAGGGGCACCGAAGGTGGGCTGGGCTGAGCACAACCCACTAGGGCGCGCCTGGGGGCCTGGCGCGCCCTGGTGTCTTGTGCTCACCAGGTGGCTCCCCATTTATCAGTATCCCCAAATAAGTGATCGGAAACTGGCCCAACCCGCATCCGAACAGGTCAGCATACAGGTAGGCCTCGTCTTGAGCCTCGCCAAACAGAACAATTCATTTTTATGGAAATTGATCTTAACCCCTGAGGTTTACTCGAATGCTGATAAAATTAATTTCAGATTTCTTGTTTTCTCAAAGTCATGATCCATAAAAAGAATCGTATCGTTGAAGGATGAAAAGACCACCATTAACTAGATGATAGACCACCATTAACTAGATGATTCACCACCCCATCAATTTGGCCATCAACCTTGCACGCTCAATCATGACCGGTAGGATATCCGCCACTATATTGAATAGCATGGGCAGAAGATTTGGATTCAGAACCATGGAGCAGTTTAACTTTCAGATGAGTTGCTGCTGCCCCATATGAAACCTCACCTTTTGGCCCGGCGATGAGGTCGAGCCTCTCCAGGGCACAGAAGGAGCACTTCATAATAATAATCAAAAAAAAAATCATGACCACGCAACAAATGTTGCTATGGGGAAACACAATATGACATGACACAGGATCAGTGTCCCTTTCTCCATCAAAACTTGCATTGCTTGTACAAAGAGCTCACAAACACAACAAATTGCTTTTTACAATAAAATTTCCCTTTCCTTTTCACCCCATATCATACATAAGCTAGCCCTGATCCCAGACCACCCAGCCCTCTTTTGGTGCCTCCAAATTGGCGCCCTACTGCCACAGACGCCTTCGCTGCAGGCACATGGCAATCGGCTCGGCAGACCTGATGTATACTTCGAGCAATATGGAATTTTTAAGATCACACACATCGCATCGAAGTATCCAGGACTTGGCACCGGTCAATTTCGACTCCTCACTGCACTTTTAGATTGTCGATCATATCCAGAGCTTTGGTCCTATCGATTTCAAAATTAATGACAGGAAGCATACTCCTGATCGAGAGGAATTCTTTCCTGTTGCTACTGCTTGGTGAATGGCTGTTACTTTTGATCAACCTGCTTTGCATATGCCTTGCCTTTGTGTCAAACTCTTGGCTTTTGCTTATACCAGGAACGAATTTCCTGTACTTGACATCCCTTAGCATCTCTTGTTCTTGTTGTGTCAGAACAGGTGATGAACTGCTCGCTTTGTTTGGAGACAACGCGATTGAAGGGCCCCTTTGTGTAGGAGATCGAACAGGAGATTTGATGGGAGATCGCTCGCCATTCGCGGCTCTGGATTGACTGATGAGATGCTGAAGCGATACGACAAGCTCAAGGATATGCGCTTCGGTCTTGTCCCTGTCAGCATGATGCAGTGTCTCAATTCGGGTGAGGTCCATATGCCCTGTCGGCTTGCAGTTCACCTCTGACCTGCATAAGACAAAAAGATCATTCTTCAATATCCACTTCTAAATTAGTAGTACTGTTCAAATTTGAATGAGGTTTACTAACCCTGTATTTGCCCACTCTCCAACCCAACCAAAGCCATGGTGAGCCCTGAAATGCACAAACAATCACATATCATGAGTAACAAAAAGTAATGAGATGGCTGTAATTGGTTGAGTGATATGGAGGTAGCTTAGATTACTTGGTGGTGTTATTTGCAACCGGGACAAGCCACCGTAATGTCTTCTCCATTTCCGCCTTGATTTGAGGAACAGTAAGCTGTACCAAATCAGTACAATATTACACCAATAATAGAGTCGTATGTAAACCACGGCAAGGTGTTGACTTTTGCAGACTACTTTATTCTCTACTCATAAAGTCAGTGTCACTATTGAATATGTTGGGTGCCCTCTGGCATACCTCTTCCTTAACTCCAGATGAATGTAGCTTAGAACGGAGAGCAGATTTTATGGTCGGTGGCAAACTCTGGTATAATGAATCCCTTGTGTTTGGAGGAACAGAAGTTGAGCGAGAAACCTGCAAATAGACTAACTCTTGTTAGATTGCCAGAGAAAAGCAACAGGTCGAGGTCTTTGCTAGCAGTTAGCACAACAACATCAAGCTAACAATAATATCCCACTAGTGTAACATTGTACTGATCCTTTGATTCCTTTCTTGTAATGCAAAGTACCGTTAACTAAGTCATGTTAGTTTGAGGGATATGGGATATGTCATACAAAAAATGGCACTCTAATGCATACGAACTGTCTGCTGGTACAGAAAAATGACAATGAATTTATTTTCAGACCACATAAAAAATAGGGTGTCCGGTGGTGTCTGATGAACTTACAAGAGCATCAATCTGACTGATGATATTGGCATAATGCAGCGCAAGTCCTGCTGGACCCAATCTATTACGTCGTTTAGTAGGTTCCTGCGATTCTTCATTATCTATAGATTGGTAGACGCACAAGTCATAAGCAATGCAAAATACATAAGAAAATTGGAAGTTTAACTTTGCATGTGCATGTCAATCTGTAACTGGAGATAGCATAGTTGTATCTTTAATAAGAAATCAAACGATAGACCATGTCTTCAATGTCAATGATCAATGAGTTCATAATGTCACATAGCATAAATCTACACTGCCAACACATCTTAAGCACATATTGGTTACTTGTAATGTGTGCTACATGCAATACATAATGATTATGCCAACTGGGTAATGAGCAATGACTCAAAAAGTTGCAATTTATTTGGATAATATACAAAGGAATCTTGTGGGGATCGCACAGTTAATGAGCACCTTGTATGTTTTTTAAGTGGCTTCCGCAAGTGAGGACATCACAGGTCAGAATAATTATTTCGCACCTAAGCAAATGTTCGATGACGAGAATACACTAATATGTTCTTTAGAGGAACGGGGTGAGAAGGATTGCTAAATCTCAGAGATGAGGTGACAAACTTGAAAGTCTGATCGGGAAGTACCTGAACTGAGCTTATTTGGTTATGCAAAAAGCACTTCTGAGCTAAAGCTACAGATGTGTGTGATGCTTATCATAAGATCATTAGCGGAGATGAAACTGAAGTTATGGCGCATTAATGAAAGGTGTATTTTCCACTAGCATCATAAGATCATTAGCAGAGATGAAACTGTAGTTATGGGCTTATGGCGCATTAATAAAAGGTGCATTTTCCACTGGCACGTTATCTAACCAGTAAAAAAGTAAAGAAATGTCAAACTACACAACAGCCCAATATCTGCAAGAGCATGCAAGTTTATACAAGACACAGTAATCGCAAAGCTTATTACCTGAGCACCCAAAGGTATTATGGATCTCCAAATGCAAGAAGTGCACGATGTCTACAAGTTTTTCCATAACCTAGGAAGAGAGTATTATTTCTCGAATTAGAAGAACAGTATTGTGCAAGGAAATCCAAGTATGATTCCTCCAGAGAATGCAGTAAGTGGAACTAGACAACATCAACATGAACATTCATTCCTAAAACTGGTGTTGCTGATAGCACAGAATCATAATGAAACTACCTACCAACCTCTTCCAAATTCTTGGACCAGAGAGACTTCTTCTTCAAACTTTTAACATGCTTCTGTTGGCTCTTGACCTCCTGCTTTAGTATGTGCAGACTCTCACCTGCAAACAGAACAGAACATTAAGCATCATTACCAAATAACGCAAACAAGAGAGTTAACAACTCTACTCATAAACCATTAAATGTTCCTTTAAATATACATTAACTCGAAGAAACTGGTAGTGACCCAGAGGCAAGTGCATTCAAAATGTAGTGCTTACAGGGCAATATCAATATTCTGTTAAGGAAAACAAAAAGATAAATTATACAGGTAATAACAGTTGAGATTGCATCACTAAATATTAACCCTAAAGCAGCAGCAGCAGTTGTGAGCTTGAGTTACATTTTCAAATATTACAATAGGTTCTGGAATTGGAAGTTGGTTAAATTGCATATGGGTTATTCCTATTCACAGTTCAATAGCTCATCCTATTTATGGCTGGACCGCGAAGTATTTTAACAAGCAGGACAACGCATACAAAAATAGGCCATGGTGTTGACTCACTGAACTTCAATACTGAAACAAGTGATGGACAATTGGGCATAGAACAAAGCTTTGGCTGATTTGACTTTGTTGGGTGTGGTCATGCAGCCATACCAACCATGGAGGTAGCCCTTATAGATATATTGATCAAAATACACTAGTGGCCACCTACTGACAATTTAATTGGAGACACTTGGCAGTGAGAGATGATGGCATTAGAGACCTTGACTCGGTAGATAACTAGGTATAATCAATCGAACTGTCACTGTCAACATGGCAATCCTAATTATACATTTACAATTTGAATGTGGCTAATAGCATCAAGCATGTCTCTTAAAAGAAAGATTCTAGAGAAGTAAATATCCTGAGGATACTCAATCTTAACTTTTCAGATGACCTGAAAAGGAACCAGAACACCACCATACGAGACAATAAATATTCTTCAGCCAAACTAGGAGTCTTAAATATCAAAGAATTCCTATGGATATTCCAATGTACTGTCATGCTAAAGAAACTGACCTCTTTGGGCAACACTTGAACCATCCTCTTCCTGCTGTTTACGTTGATAGTCCTGTTCAAATCTGTCAAGGGCATGCATTTCATGGTATAATTCCTGGAAGATAAAAGAAGAACTGAAGTCAACAGTTTGAACAAAAGGTGCAACAGGAAAAAAAAGGGATAAATGCTAGAAGAATGACAGCCAAGGTTCCATTAAAAACTTTATTCCAAAGCTATTGGCAGGTGATATATACACATCCTTCTAGCATTAAAATTGTGTTACTCCCTCCGATCCATATTGCTTGTCAGACAAGCAATATGGATCGTAGGGAGTACTAAAAACATGTCATTCAACCATTCTGAGATAACTTTGCGACATTTTTTCTCTTGTCTTTTGTACATGGAACTTGGTGGAAATGTAATTTCCTAAAACCCATGCAATCAGGAATCAAGCGAGTTGTTCATTGCTCATAAACTGAGCCATCAAACAAATTTGGTCATCAACCTCTAGTCCGCTTTAGGCTACAGGCTCCGGTGACCCATGTATGTCCTCATGGAATATACAGCTTAACATTTGTGAAGAAACTAATACGCTCTTAATTATGTTTTGGACTGCTAAATTATAATTATAAACCTAGTAAAGAATGGCACTACAAGATACCTCTTATAGGGCAAGTGAGAATTACTTACAGCTGTATATTGAACACAAGTCACCAATTTCTGCATCACTGACTCTGCCTCTTCTTTCAAGTGATGCTGAGGAGTCCGTTCTGATGACACCCTGGAAGAGTTTGATGCAGAAAGACGCTAAATTAACACTGCAAAAATGGTTATTGTCATCAAATGTAAGGGTCAAAATGAACCGAACTTGTCGAAGTAGCGATCCAAGTTGTGCCACTGAGGATCCTTGCAACGGTTTCCAAAGCGAATAACTTCTGTAGAGAACACTTTCAACTCTTCCCTGTTGGAAACACACAAACTTTAATAAGACAAGCACAAGTTTTTCGATGCAATAGCACAAGTTAAGGTCCAACTTTCTTCATATACTATTGGTTCAACATATTCTGCAGGAAATAAATAGTATATTGGGCCAAATGTTGTAACTGGTAAAAGCAGCAAAGATTCAGAACAAACCTTTTGTCAGCAGCAGCAATCTTGAGCAATTCATCCATATCTTTGGCTACAAGATTTTGAACACCTTCTGAATGAAGCACCACTTCTTTTAAATGTTTTACGCTCTCTTTTGAAAGAGCTCGCATCAAATTGCAACCTTTCACTATAGTATTAGCAACCTCAAATGCCAAAATGGATATTTTGTTGCCCTTTGTTGTAGCGCCTGATCCAAAACCACTACTTGGATTCAAATTTGTCATGCTACTGCCAAGTGTGTCTAGTACGTCCACTGCTTTGCCAAGCCCAACAGTACCAGCCCTACCCAGAATTGAGCTTACTTCCGAAACCTGTTGCATATATTAAAAATAGGTATAGGGTCAAACAATCTGTCACGTAGAAGCAACATTCTAGAGCAGTGAACATGAAGGAATATTTTGTGAAGAGACAAGACATCTCTTTAGCAAGGGTAAAAGCTCCAAATAATTTGGCACAATAATCATTTGCATGACTGGAATTGCTCAAATTACAGTAGATGTCGTAATAAAGGCATCATGAATTCAACAAGCTGAGAATATTAGTCTCAACTCTAATGAGTAATTATTACAAACCAATTTCCATTTTCCTTGTGTGGTAGGTTGCAGTTACGCGGCATTTAGTGTACCACTGTAGTGCACTTAGCTGCAGTGTGATAAGAATACTGAATCATCCCTTCACTAGTTTACTGCACTCAGACAGCTACAAACAATAACAAGTTTATAGCAAGCCATATCAGGTTTCATAGTCCATGGCCTGGACATGAGCTCACCTAGGGGGGAGGGGGGGGGGGGTTACAAAACAGACTGCCGAGCAGCAAAACCGACACAAATATAA
This sequence comes from Triticum aestivum, assembly GCF_018294505.1. Lineage (NCBI taxonomy): Eukaryota > Viridiplantae > Streptophyta > Magnoliopsida > Poales > Poaceae > Triticum > Triticum aestivum. Next base: position 667,864,753 of record NC_057801.1, read on the forward strand.
TTGGGAAACTTATATGCTTGCAGGTCAATGCAGCATCCCACTTGAAGGATGTGTGATGATTGTTAACAGGGCTATATTGGGTTCACATCCCTGGTAATTAATCACTCCTGGGCGGAATAGCGTCAGCAGCGAACAACATGTCCCTAGCAATTGACCACTGAAAGTGAAGCAACAAACCGACTTTCTGTAAATATGCTAGTAGATAATCGACTGCCTCTAAAAAGTGCTATGAGAACAACTTTGCAGTTCCTAGCACACAACCGCAGGTCCGCAGCAGCTAGCACAAACTGAATTGACACTAACAAATCTGCAAGTAGCAAACCATTTTTTTAGCTTATAAGACGACACACGGTGAATTAAGCTGCATTGCGCACACATCTACAGCAAAGCAAGGGGAACTAAGATGATGGGCAGGGCACTTGCCTTGGCAGCACCAGCTTTCGCCATGCCCATCCCTTTCTGGGACGGATTCCGAGCCAGCGAAGGCACACCATCCCATGGCGCCGAGCCAGCGCCAACGCTGGCACCAGAAGCGGCAGTTTCCGGGACAGAGATACGCTGTGGTTGCTGCTGCTGCTGCTGATGTTGTTGTGGTGGTTGTTGATGCTGTGGTGGTTGTTGATGTTGTGGTGGCTGCTGGTGTTGCTGTGGCGGCTGCTCGTGCATCCTCTTGGCAGCAGCCTCCTCCGCCACCGTCTTCCTCTCCTCCCCCTTCACCGCGCCACGCTCGTGGTGGTGGATCACGCGGTCGGGGCCGAGCGTGGTGTCGCTGGGCGACTTGTCCACCGCCGATCCCTTGGAGCAGAAGCTCCCCATTCCGTCCGCCCCTCCGGAGCAAACGAACCCCTAGTCCCCCCAACCAGCGGCCTCACCGCTCACCACCTCCCACGCGCAGAAGCGCTACAGCCTCCGGTCGATCTCCGCGCCGCCGCCGCCGCCGCCGCCTCGCATCCCACCACCAAGCCGATCCACGCGGGGACGAATCAGCCGGGAACCGCGCCGCGGCACGATCCCGGCGGCTGGCTCCAACCGACGAGCCGCCTGCAGACGCCAGAGCAACAGCGGCAGGTCAGAAAAAATAAAATCACGCAGAAAACACTCCCCTCTCCGCCGAGAAGCGCGAGCCTCACCGGAATCCCAACGGATAACGCGCCTGCGGCGGGTGGATCGGCGGGCCGGGGCGACCTCGGAGGGGAATTGGCGGATTTCGGCGAGGGGAGGGGAGGATGGGGGCGGACGGACGGGTGGGTAGGCTTCGGCTTGGAGTAGTAGAACGGCAGAACGGGACGGGACGGCACGGGGGAGTAGCCGAGGGAGCGAGCGAGCACTCGAGCAGCGGCAGGAGGGGGGTGGGGGGGAGACTGGAGACTGGTGGAGGGTCCGGGGCTGCTGGCTGGCTGGCCAACTGCTTGCTGCTACTGCCACACGCGCACGCAGACGCAGCCCATCATAACGCGGGGTGGGTCGCACCGCGCAGCGCCCGTGTCGCCGTCCGGGTCGTGTGCGCGCAGTTATGAAGGGGCGAGGGCGCAGCTGTAGGCCAGTTCTTTTGTGCAATTCTCCTAGGAATTGTAAAAAAAGATGAAGTGGCAATTCTGGGAGAAGTTGGGAAGGGGGTCAATTCTCGGAGAATTGCCCAAAAGAACTGGCCCGTAGTCACATACAGTACGTTTGTAGCATTCATTCTTCTCCCTAAATAAATCTGTAGCATTCATTTTGCTACTGCATATATCATTTTTGCGCATTTTTAAGGTATGGAAATCTAAAATCGGTGCTCTGTTATTGGATTAGCGAGGAGCCGGCGCCAAATCGGCGTAGGAGGGGGAGGCGGGATCTGGGAGGAGAGGTAACGCATAGGAGGGGGAGGCGGGATCTCGGAGGAGAGGTAATGCATAGGAGGGGGAGGCGGGATCTGAGATGAGAAGTAACGCGTGGAAGGGGGAGGCGGGATCTGGGAAGAGAAGTAACGCTAGTAATGCGCATGAGGGGGAGGAGGGATCTGGGAGAAAAAGTAACGCGTGTGAGAGTGGGCACCAATGGCAACCAATGACCATCGTCAATGCAGGTTCACCACACTAGACGGGTGACACCTGCGTTCATCAACCTAGATGGGTTAATGCAGGTTCATCACGCTAGACGGGTGACACCTGCGTTCATCAACCTAGATGGATTAATGTACCAGGACATAGGAAGCCTGCCTAGGCATCACTAACCCCAAGTGGGTATGGTCGCGTCTGATCAAGCAACGCAAACTTTTGTTATCATGTGGTTAATTGACACGATTGCCAATTGGACCCACATGCATATGTGTGTGCCGGGGGGTATAACACCCTAAGCCACCACTTTGCCTCCACCCTTGTTTTGTTGATCGTGTTGCACCTTGTCTCCATGTGATGGTGGGCCATGGAGCGAGACAACACCACAAACGTCGATTCAATGTTTGGATAAACAACATTGTCCATTCGGTGAGGGTACCATGATGATAGTGCAAGGCAATGGTAGTGCTACCGCTTGCAAGTAGGGCCAAAAGTACATGAGCAACGATGAGGGGTTACTGGAATCTTCGTATCAAAAAGTGGCAGAACATGAGATGCGGTATGGAGCCTTGTATGAGAGGAAGATGGTGTGTTGATGATTAATGCACCGCCGATCTTAAGATCGATTGAAGGTTAAAGATAATAGAGGGTGACGCATGAAGGGGTCTCAATAGCAACAAAGACGACGCAGTGATTTTACCCAGGGTTCAGGCCTCTCGAATGGGTAAAAGACAGACATCATGCTTTGTTGTATTGTATTGATCAATGAGAGGATTACAATAGCATAGATCTAATCTGCATAAAGCATATTGCTCCCAAAGTCAAATGATCCTCAACGGAGGGTCGTCTACACCTTATATGAGTTGATGCGTGCCGGTAATTAGGTAGCTACCTTTGGACCGGGGGGTACGATACCACAAGATGATCCCACTATTACAGGGAATATATCTCTTGTAACACCTGAATCCAAAATTTAGCGCACATGTTCTTATCCATTCTGAGTGCCTACTCAATCACAGCAAGGTGTAGAATTTCGGAGCCCTTGGACACTCCTCAGTTGAGTCTATCGATGTACTCCCATAGGGCATCTTCCTCCAACTAGGTATCTCACCTACATGGTGCTAGGGGAAGAGGGTGAGGAAAGATACACATGGACACTTAAAAACTAGGATGGGTGGTTCAATGTTGAAACAACATCGACATAATGCTACTGAAAAAATTGATCCCTTATCCAACCATCGACGCTCGAGACAAATAGGTACCTCGTCATTTAGATTTTAGAGTACATAATGTTGACATCATACAAAATTGCCTATCATCCATAGTACTCACCACATATTGTCAAGCTTGTGAAAATGCAAACTAATAAATACATGCAATGTGCATTCGTTTTTACCCATTTCATTCAATTTTAATCTCGACTTACACCATCTACTTTGTACCACTGAAGTGTACTATGGTCTGGGGAGGCTCTCGCTCTTGGAGCTAGGACAGAAGAACTATTATTCCAATTCTTTCTTGCTTTATTTCTTGCATGGGTTCCTCGTTATATAAGGGTATACATCAAATAAAAAATTGTAGATATTTATTCTTAAGAACCAAGTTAGAAGATATCTTCCTAATTTGAATGATAGACTACCTAACATGGAGATTGGGGATCTCATCTCATTTGGGAAATGTGACTGTAGTGCCATGTCCACACATAACATCACACTCCTCCTTAGCATGCAACTTGTCTTCGAGCTGCTAGGGGCGCCAATGATTGTAGCCCAAAGAAACCCCAAATTCCATACATGGCATGGCATGGCATCATTGCTCATGGTCCAGCGCAGCTCGTTGTCCCTGTGTCCAAAGTGGAGTCCCTCGTAGCTTAGGGAGAAGGCAACATCTTGATCCATCAAAGCACGAACAAACACACAGTTGCCACATGTTGGAGTATTGATGCTACAATGCAAGGACGTGGTCTTGTTTCCACAATAAAACAAAAGGCCACTACCGTAACATCTCCTGAGTTAGAAGCTATCATCAACACCTCACACCCTATGTACCTTGATGCGCAACTCATCCTCGAAGTACTAGTTGGTGAAGGTCATTGCAGGTTGTGGGATCAGAGCAACAAGGTCACGTGAGCGCCACTATAAATTGCAAAAGTACCCTAGTGACCTGCAGCTACTATGTCACAATTGGCCTTGGCGGTATCACCCCTATAGATGGCAACGACAAGAACCATGATGGTGTTGGTGTTGTCGACTCACTTACTAATGGCACTATTGGAAATATGCCATAGAGGCAATAATATTGTATTATTATATTTCAATGCTCATAATTAAGAGTTTATATTTCATGGTATAACAACTATGATCCTGGAATATGCGACTCAGTGAAAAACTCTGAAAGTGCAACTATCCCTAGGTGGTTTTGGTAATTCCTAACAACATATGGCTCATTGAGCTAACATTATTTCAAGATAAATATTTCAGGAAAAGCTCAATGAATGGCATGGCGTGGATGAGAAAAGTGGACCCCTCAAAATGCTAAGGATAAAAGGATTGGCTCAAGCTTCAAGCTCAAGACTCTACATTTTATATTTTAGTGATCCAAGATCACATTGAGTCTATAGGAAAAGCCAATACTATCAAGGAGGGATGAGGTGTTGCTTAATGAGGTTCTTGCTTCATGGTGCTTAGTGATATGCTCCAAAACCCTCAACTACTTTTCCACATCCACATATGACCTAAACCTAAAGTCCAACTTGGCCCCACCGATTCTTTCTATCCGGCGCCATCGAATTTAGATGTCATAGCCACTGCCACAAACCCTAGGCAAATCGGTCTCATCGATAGGGATCTCGGTCTCACCGAGATGAGCGATCGGTCCCACCGAGATTGCAATGTAAACTCTCTGTTTTCCTTTCATACCATTTCGGTCCCACCGAAATGAGCGATCGGTCCCACCGAGATTGCAATGTAAACTCTCTGTTTTCCTTTCATAACATTTCGGTCCCACCGAAATGAGTGAATCGGTCCCACCGAGTTTACCTGACCAACTCTCTGGTTAGCTTATTACCAAAATCGGTCTTACCGAGTTTGTGTAATCGGTCTCACCGAGATTTCGTTATGCCCTAACCCTAACCATATCGGTCCTACCGAGTTGCATGTCGGTCCCACCGAAAATCCTAACGGTCACTAGATTTGTTGAATCGGTCAGACCGAGTTTCTCAATTCGGTCCCACCGAGATTGGTAAATTGTGTGTAACGGTTAGATTTTGTGTGGAGGCTATATATACCCCTCCACCTCCTCTTCACTCGTGGAGAGAGCCATCAGAACAAACCTACACTTTCAACTTACCATTTATGAGAGAGAACCACCTACTCATGTGTTGAGACCAAGATATTCCATTCCTACCATATGAATCTTGATCTCTAGCCTTTCCCAAGTTGCTTTCCACTCAAACCTTCTTTCCACCAAATCCAAATCCCGTGAGAGAGAGTTGAGTGTTGGGGAGACTATCATTTGAAGCACAAGAGCAAGGAGTTCATCATCAACACACCATTTGTTACTTCTTGGAGAGTGGTGTCTCCTAGATTGGCTAGGTGTCACTTGGGAGCCTCCGACAAGATTGTGGAGTTGAACTAAGGAGTTTCTAAGGGCAAGGAGATCGCCTACTTCATGAAGATCTACCGCTAGTGAGGCAAGTCCTTCGTGGGCGACGACCATGCTGGGATAGACAAGGTTGCTTCTTCGTGGACCCTTCTTGGGTGGAGCCCTCCGTGGACCCGCGCAACCATTACCCTTCATGGGTTGAAGTCTCCATCAATGTGGATGTATGATAGCACCACCTATCGGTACCACGGCTCAAAAATCACCGTGTCTCCAAATTGCGTTTGAATTCTCCAAACCCTTCCCTTTACATTCTTGCAAGTTGCATGCTTTATTTTCTGCTGCTCATATACTCTTTGCATGCTTGCTTGAATTGTGTTAAGATTGCTTGACCTGTGCCAAGTTTGCTAAAATCTGCCAAAGACTAAAATTGGGAAAAGGCATAGCTTTTATTTGGTCAAGTAGTCTAATCACCCCCCTCTAGACATACTTCCGATCCTACAATTGGTATCAGAGCTTTGGTCTCCATTTGCTTTGATTTCCATAGATTTTGGTGGTCATAGCCTTGGTTTCACAACCTAGGAGAGTATGGCGTCTAGGGAGGGAAACTACCACCGTAGAAGTCCTTACTTTGTTGGAACTAATTTTGCTAGTTGGAAGCATAAGATGAAAATGCATATTCTTGGACATAACCCTGCTGTTTGGACTATTGTGTGTATTGACTTGCAAGGTGAATTCTTTGATGGGAGAGAACCGAACCTTGAAGCTAGCGCGGAAGAATTGAAGATGCTGCAATACAACGCTCAAGCTTGTGATATCCTCTTCAACGGATTGTGCCCCGAAGAATTCAACAAAATCAGCCGTCTTGAGAATGCAAAGGAAATTTGGGATACTTTGATTGATATGAACGAAGGTACCGACTCCGTCAAGGAATCCAAATTGGATGTGCTTCAAAGTCAACTTGACAAGTTCAAGATGAAGGATGGTGAAGGCATCTCTGAAATGTACTCTAGGCTTGCTCTCATCACAAATGAGATTGCCGGCTTAGGAAGCGAAGAGATGACCGACAAATTCATCATCAAGAAGATCCTAAGAGCCTTGGATGGAAAATATGATACCGTGTGCACATTGATCCAAATGATGCACAATTACAAGAATCTCAAGCCAACGGAGGTCATTGGAAGAATTGTTGCTCATGAGATGTCACTCAAGGATAAGGAGGAGCTGCACAACAAGTCAAGTGGTGCTTACAAAGCCTCATGTGAAGCTCCCACATCATCAAGTGAGAAACAAACCTTCAATGAAGAATTGAGCCTAATGGTGAAGAACTTCAACAAATTCTACAAGAGTAGAAGGAAGGAAAGAAGTTCCAAGTCAAGGTCCTACAATGATAAAAGATCTTCTAGTCGAGACCGAAATTGCTACAACTGTGGAAGACCCGGACACTACTCCAATGAGTGTACGACTCCCTACAAGAGAAGAGAAGAATCACCTAAAAGGAGAAGTAAAAGAGAAGAATCACCGCCAAGAGAGAGAAGGAGTAGAGATGATCATTATGAATGGAGAACATCCCGGAGAAGCAAGGATTCGGAAAGGAAGGACAAGTCATCAAGGAGCTACACAAAACGAAGACATCAAGCTCATGTTGGTGAATGGGTATCCGGTCCCAACTCTGAACATCACTCCGAGAGAAGCTATCACTCCGACTCCGAACATACTCAAGATGAAGGTGTTGCCGGTCTAGCACTTGTGTCAACCAACTCCTATGACATATTTGATTCACCAAATGAGGGACTTGGAAGATGCTTCATGGCTAAAGGCCCAAAGGTAACACACCCCGAGTATGTTGATTTCAATAGTGATGAATATGACTTACTAGGTGATGATGATTTACTTATTGACAACTCTAGTGATGTATACTATGATGAAACGTCAATTAATCATGCTAATCAAGATAAAACGAATGACGATGATAAGGAGAAGATTGAGCTCCTAACTAAAGAACTAAACACTCTTAAGTTAGCTCATGAAACTATCTTAGGGGATCATCGAGAACTTTTAAGGACTCATGAGAAGTTACGCTTTGAAAAGCTCAACCTTGAGCAATAGCATGAGTTCTTAAAAGCAATCAATGATGATGTTCGCAAGAAAAGTTCTTCTTACATTGCCAAGCGTTTACTCTTATTTACATACATGCCTCAAGTCAAGTCTAGTAACAAGAACAAGAAGGATTCTTCCTCTAGTAGTAACAATAATCATGCTAAATCCAATGTTGTTGCTTCTAGTAGTTCTCTTGATTACACTAATGATTCTCTTAGCCAAGTTACACTTGAGCAAGAAAATAGCTTATTGAAGGGAATTATAGAGAAAGGTGTTTACAAGAGCCTTGCCGGGAGTAAGCAATTCGAGGAAATTGTACGCAAGCAAGGAAGGCACCGGAAGAACCAAGGTGTTGGTTTCGAACGAAAGTTCAATGCCAATGGAGTTGAGTGGGAAGAAGATCAATACCCCAAGACGAAGTTTGTTCCACAACAAGAGAAGTATGATCCTACTTCCTTCAAAGGAACACAAGCTCAAGATGATCTTCCACCACAAGACCACAAGCAAAAAGGCAAGGATGAGCTTCAAGAGGAGATTGATGCATTTGAAGAAGCTCCCAAGGCCTTGGTCAAGTGGGTTCCCAAGACTACGTCAAGTTCTACTTCATCAAGTATGACTACAACTCCAAGGATTCCCATCAAGATGGTGTGGATCCCGAAGAAGAGGAACTAGAGAGTTCTTGAGGGTGACTCCGCCAACATACTTCACTCATATCATTTTGGCAAGGACAAGTGCAATCAACTTCCACATCTTGCACTAGTCATGGAGTCACAAACCCTCTTGTTGGTAATACAAGGGACAAGGTAACCTAATTCTTTCATAGACATCATTTTGTGTGTGCATCACTCTATGTCTATGGATGTCCTTGTTTGTTCCTTGTGGGACTAACCCGTGTAGGTATTGAAAGTGCAACTCACTCCAAAGGATTGCTCCAAATGATCTACATCAACATTGAGCATCCACATCTTCAACACCTACATGAAGTCATCATCGACAAAACCCAAGGTTAGTTTATCCCTCTAAGGGGGGATCTCACATCTAGGGGGAGCTTTACTCTAAGAATTGAGTTAAAGCAACTCTAATGGTGTGAACACATCAATGCATTATGTAAAAGTGGTAACCCCACTTGAGCTTAAACGATGAGTATGACTTATGATCAAATGTTCTCATTTGACTCCTAAGTCAATATACTCATATATAGATGACCTAGTCATCGCCAATTGCTTGATAGATGCTAGAATTGGTTGTGCATGCTTTGCCACATATTTCATTTGTCATTTTATTGTGTGAGCATGTTGGTTGCATATTTTACTCATTCGAGGACATCCACTTGTAGTTTTGCTTGTTTGGCTTCTTTTTCCTTTGGCCAAGTGGATGGACAAGAATGCCTAAGAACCTTCTCTAGCTATCTATGCTTTTCTTGTCTCAAACTCTATTCATGCTACATCACAAAATTTGATCAAGTCAGATTTGAACCACTCTGTGTGAGGAGCACTCGGAGTCCCCGATTCGTCATGGACTTAAACTTCCAAAACTTCTTTGTGTGTTTCGGTCTGACCGATTCTTCCATTTCGGTCATACCGAGATCACTAAGTCGGTCTAGGTTTTCAATCTCGGTGCAACCGATTTGAACATTTCGGTCACACCGAGTTGCAGTAACTGCTTGCATTAATGCATCTCGGTGCCACCGAGTTGTTCCACTCAGTCACACTGACAGGGTCGGGCTATATATACCCACGAGCAAAATTTTGGAAATTTTCTCCGAACACATTCGCCCGCGCTCAGCCCGCTCTGTCTCCAGTGTCTCCGGATCGTCCTCCTCGTCGCCAGCCGCCTTCCGTCGCTGGTCTCAGCCGCCGTCAACGGGAATCAACTCCACCGTTGCCGTCGTAGCGAGTCCATCGCCGAACTACGGTATGGACTTGATCACTGTGCTATCCCTATCTGATTCCTAGCACATTGTGTTCGCCATGAATCTTGCCACGATTGAAACTATCTCATCTAGTCAAAACGCTCCGTAGATTAGGTTTGGATTGAAAATTTAGGGTTAGGTTTCCGCCGAAACCATCTCGGACCCACCGAGTTGTAGAAATCGGTTCCACCGATTTGGCCAAGGACATTGCACATGTGATTCTCGGTCTGACCGAGTTCAGGACTTTGTGAAACCCTACCAGTCTCGGTGCCACCAAACTGTGACTCGGTCTGACCGAGTTCACTAGTTTAGGTTCCTAAAGCTGCTTTGGTATCACCGAGTTCACAAATCGGTAGATCCGAAATGCTTTCTGTGGAAAACTAAAACTAAGTTTTTGACTCATTCTTTTGCAAAAACCTCTGTATTTTGTGATGCTCATCCCCTCTATCTCATCTATATCTATTCACAGGGTCAGCTGGTAGTATTTGCAACATGTCTGATCAGAGTGACAGCCAGAACAGGGAAGAGGAGCAGGTTCCTATGAGTGAGGGCACTAGTCCCTCTAGTTCCTCAAATGAGGGCAGCAGGAGCACCCCAAGCAACTTACCCAAAGCTGCCACCAGGAACAGGAAGAAGAAAACCTCAGACTCTGAGGATGAAGACTATGTGGCAGAAGAGGATGAAGCCACATCCAGGAAAGTGCTCAAGAAGGAATATGGCACAGCTGCAGCCACCAAGCCTGGTCTCAACAGGAAAATCCCAGCCAAGAGGACTCCTATGCTGAAAGTCAGAGCATCAACTCAGGAAACTAAGAGATCAGAACCCAAAGAGCCAGAAGTGACTGAGAAGAAAAGGAAGGAAAGGGTCAAGAAGACCATGGCCAGGGTTGTTGGAAAGCCTTCCATGACAGAAGAGGAAGAAGAAGAAGCTGCTGCACCAGCTCCTAAAGCTCAGAAACTTATGGGTGATGCCATCAGGTCAGGGGCTGCTTCCAAGCCCAAGACTGCACCTAAGAGGAATACTAGGAACATTCCAGCTGCTGAGAAGAACAAGGCCCCGGTGCCTGAAGTTGTTGCTGAAGAGGAAGATGATGAAGAGTACATCTTGAGAAAGTTGAAGCCCAAAATTCCAGATCACAACGATGCTCATCCTGTAGTTGAGAACATGAAGCTGAGAAAGGATGCGGGACTCAGACAGTGGAGGTTGACTAATCCTTATGCAGTCAGGAGGAGAACTGTTGTGGACTACAGGTTCCATACAAAGGAACAACAGGATTTCTATGAGACAGTGCTGCTGGACAAGAAACCAATAGTCTGTGATATGAGATGGGTGGACTGGAAATATATCAAGGAGAATGAAGAACACTATCCTGGTGTGTTTGACAGTTTCAAGGGTTGTGGAGTGGATAAATTTGTTGGGCAAAAGCTCACAAAGTGGAATGATGAGCTCATAATGCAATTCTACTCCACAACACACTTCTATCCAAATGGCAGGATAGTATGGATGTCTGAAGGTACAAGGTACCAATCATCTATTGAAGAATGGGCCAATCTGATCAACGCACCTAAGGAGAAACAGGATGACTTGGATGTCTATGCCAAGAATAAGATGGATCACAACACTATGGCACATATGTACAAGGAGATCCCAGATGCTGCTGTTGAAACACACAAGTTTGGATCAGTACATTACCTTCTATCAGGTCTGCCAACCATCAATTGGATCCTCAGGCACACTCTTTTGCCTAAGTCATGAGATCACAATATGATCAGAGGCCATGCAATCAATCTGCTACACTTATTTGATGTGCCTCAAAAGTTCAAGGTCATGAGCCTCATAGTTGAAACTATCAAGAGGACAACTGCTGACCAGAAGAGAAGTTGTGGGTATGCCCCACAGATCCCGGAGCTGATTAACTCCAAGATGGGCACTGGCACATACTTGTTGGGCAAGGAACACATGCCTATCTATCCAGTTTTTGAGGACAACCAAGTGGTTATGGATGAAGATGAACCATCTTCTGTGCAAGCACAAACAAAGAAGGAGAAGGCAAGGACTGAGAAGGCTGCCAAGATGCCAACAATTGATGAGGCATCTGAGTACTTCCTGAAGAGCAAGCAAGATCAGCTTGGCTACTTGATTGCATCCACTCTAAGGATTGAGAAGGGGTTGGCCACCCTGACTCAAAACCAGGAGAGCCTGGAGAGGATCATGGAGCAGAAGTTCTATGACTTGGATGTGAAGGTAACTGAGATCCAGTCTGTTGTTGAGCAACTCCAAGATGACATGCAGGAGAGAAAGGGCAAGACAACCACTAAGGCATTTGCTAGAGTGCCTAGAGCTTAGAGATCAGCTACCGTGCCAGTGACATACACAAGAGCAACTTCATCTGCACCTGCTACAGCTTCAGTACCACCAGCTCCAGCACCTACTCCACCAGCTCCAACTTCATCAACTGATGCCTTCGTCCTTGGAGTCATTTCTACACCACCACATCAAGACCAATCCTGAGAGTCAATTTAGTACTATGCATTTTCTAAGAACTTTTTGGTAACTTGTTGCCAACGGGGGAGAAAAATGTATAGATCATAGGCTTCGAGAGAGAGTGTCTGCTTTTTATTCTCTCTTGTTTTGGTGGTTGAACTTTGTTTGCTTTCGCTTGTTTGAGATACTTTATGTCTGTGTGATACTTGGATGATCATGTGTTTGGTCATATGCTACATTAATGCTTGTTGGATGACATTATCCTTTTATCTCTATATGATCATTCACTTTGCTTGGTGATGAGTGCATGTATTTTGATTATTATAATTTTGAGCGCTCCACCAAGATGTATGTGACATGGGAGAGTAACTCATGATCCTAACTCTATGTGCATTTGCAGTCCAAAGCAAATCTTAAACTATGCACAAATTTAGGGGGAGCTCTCACATTTCACATACTTCTCAAAGCGACAATGTTTTTCAATCTTATTATCATTTGTCAAAGCTTTGATCTATATGTTGTCATCAATTACCAAAAAGGGGGAGATTGAAAGTGCAACTATCCCTAGGTGGTTTTGGTAATTCCTAACAACATATGGCTCATTGAGCTAACATTATTTCAAGATAAATATTTCAGGAAAATCTCAATGAATGGCATGGCATGGATGAGAAAAGTGGACCCCTCAAAATACCAAGGATTAAAGGATTGGCTCAAGCTTCAAGCTCAAGACTCTACATTTTATATTTTAGTGATCCAAGATCACATTGAGTCTATAGGAAAAGCCAATACTATCAAGCAGGGATGAGGTGTTGCTTAATGAGGTTCTTGCTTCATGGTGCTTAGTGATATGCTCCAAAACCCTCAACTACTTTCCCACATCCACATATGACCTAAACCTAAAGTCCAACTCGGCCCCACCGATTCTTTCTATCTGGCACCACCGAGTTCAGATGGCATAGCCACTGCCACAAACCCTAGGCAAATCGATCTCACCGATAGGGATCTCGGTCTCACCGAGATGGGATTGTAATCTCTCTATTTCCCTTCCTAACGTTTTGGTACCACCGAGATGAGCGATCGGTCCCACCGAGATTGCAATGTAAACTCTCTGTTTCCCTTTCGTAACATTTCGGTCCCACCGAAATGAGCGAACCGGTCCCACTGAGTTTACCTGACCAACTCTCTGGTTAGCTTATTACCAAAATCGGTCTTACCGAGTTTGTGTAATCGGTCTCACCGAGATTATGTTGTGCCATAACCCTAACCATATCGGTCCTACTGAGTTGCATGTCAGTCCCATCGAAAATCCTAATGGTCACTAGATTTGCTGAATCGGTCAGACCGAGTTTCTCAATTCGGTCCCACCGAGATTGGTAAATTGTGTGTAACGGTTAGATTTTGTATGGAGGCTATATATACCCATCCACCTCCTCTTCATTCGTGGAGAAAGCCATCAGAACAAACCTACACTCCCAACTTACCATTTATGAGAGAGAACCACCTACTCATGTGTTGAGACCAAGATATACCATATGAATCTTGATCTCTAGCCTTTCCCAAGTTGCTTTCCACTCAAACCTTCTTTCCACCAAATCCAAATCCCGTGAGAGAGAGTTGAGTGTTGGGGAGACTATCATTTGAAGCACAAGAGCAAGGAGTTCATCATCAACACACCATTTGTTACTTCTTGGAGAGTGGTGTCTCCTAGATTGGCTAGGTGTCACTTGGGAGCCTCCGACAAGATTGTGGAGTTGAACCAAGGAGTTTGTAAGGGCAAGGAGATCGCCTACTTCATGAAGATCTACCGCTAGTGAGGCAAGTCATTCGTGGGCGACGGCCATGGTGGGATAGACAAGGTTGCTTCTTCATGGACCCTTCTTGGGTGGAGCCCACCGTGGACTCACGCAGCTATTACCCTTCGTGGGTTGAAGTCTCCATCAACGTGGATGTACGATAGCACCACCTATCGGAACCACGGCTGAAAAATCACTGTGTCTCCAAATTGCGTTTGAATTCTCCAAACCCTTCCCTTTACATTCTTGCAAGTTGCATGCTTTATTTTCCGCTGCTCATATACTCTTTGCATGCTTGCTTGAATTGTGTTAAGATTGCTTGACTTGTGCCAAGTTTGCTAAAATCTGCCAAAGACTGAAATTGGGAAAAGGCATAGCTTTTATTTGGTCAAGTAGTCTAATCACCCCCCCTCTAGACATACTTCTGATCCTACAAACTCACATGCACATGTGGAATGATAAACGGTAAAGAATAGGTTCCTAGTCTAGTAGTCTTGCCTCTAAAACTGGCCCAAGTGTTATTTGTTTTCCGAATTTTAGGATATCATTAAGCGTAACGATTGTCCTAAAACAACACTGAGAGTATGACGTTAGAAGAACGATTATAATAAATCGACCCAAGCTTGTTTGTTATACTTTGAGATAATATCGTCTGAAATCAATTGTTATAACACGGAGTGTTAACATGTGTTTTAGTTCTTAGACCATGAGAGTATCATAGTCACTTCCTACCGTATGGTGGACTTTGGGGTTGCTCAAACGTCATATGTAACACTGTGATCATAACGACAACTTACAGGTTCATCAAAAATTTTGACAAGGGACTAGATAGCTCGAGAGTGGGATTTGCAACACCAAGGGGAAGCAACCTAATCCGGTGGGCCACGGAAACAATGGTAAGCGTAAAGCGGACAGTTCAGATTTTGTGGCTAACACCAATGTGCAGGGTAATGCTCAACATCGCAAGGGTAAACCGCCCCAGCGGGGTGGAGGCATGAATCTGGAGCGCCTGTTGAATCAGCCTTGCCCAAAGCACGGGACGAAGGAGAATCCAGCTACGCACCTCTGGAAGGATTGCTTCATTATGCGAGAGTTTAAAAACTTCGATCTTTTTCGATATGATCAGGGTCCATCTAGCGGTTCAGGTCCTGGATCTCACGGGTCGGGTTATGGCGGAGGCGGTTCAAGCTCAGGTTTTTAGAATAATCAGGGCAATCAGAACAACTAGGGCATTTATAATCAGCAGAATAATCAGGGGAATCAGCAACAGTCGGGTTACCAGAGTCACCCGAAGCAATTGAATAGTGGACAGTATCATGTTTTCACCACTAGCTTGTGCAAGCGCGATCAGAAGCTTCATAAAAGGGCAGTTAACGTTGTTGAACCGGCAGTGCCTCGTTACTTGCGTTGGTCTGAGCAGACCATTGTGTGGAGCAGAGAGGATCATCTGCCTCGGGTTGATAATCCGGGTCATCTGGCTTTGGTGGTGGCGCCTCAGGTTGGGGGTTATAAGTTCACCAAGGTACTCATGGATGGAGGGAGCGGTATCAACATTTTGTATTACGAAACCTTCCGTCGCGTGGGATTGACGGATAAGAATCTTAAACCGTCAAACACTATTTTTCACGGGGTGGTGCCAGGTAAATCAGCGTACCCAGTTGGTAAGATAGCTCTGGAGGTTGTATTTGGAGATGACCGCGACTCCAGGTCAGAAACCTTAACCTTTGAGGTGGTGAAAATCAAGAGTCCATATCATGCCCTATTTGGACGGCCGGCTTATGCAAGGTTCATGGCAAGGCCCTGTTATGTTTATCTACAACTCAAAATGCTGGGTCATAAGGGGACCATTACGATACATGGGAGTCGTAAGATCGCTTTGGACTGCGAAGAGTGTGATGCGGCCTATGCTGAGTCGGTTTGCGCGGTAGAAGAGTTGAACTTTTATAAGGACAATGTTGATCCGGCCGATATGACTCCTCTGAAAAAGCCCACCACAGGGCATGACCCGACCCTGAAGTTTAAACCGGCTGATGAGACTAAGTTGGTTGATTTTGTTCCTGGCGATTCATCCAAGCAGTTTAGTATCAGCACTAATCTGGATCCAAAATAGGAAAGCGCGCTCATCGAGTTCATCCGTGAGAACCAGTACATCTTTGCATGGAAGCCTTCTGACATGCCAGGTGTACCGAGGGAACTCGCTGAGCACAATTGTCGTGGAATTGTCACGTCAGATGTCCTCGTGAAAGGACTTAGTTGTGGAGCCATCGGAACTAGGAAGCTTGAAGCGGTTAATCGGGACAAAGGACACAAGAGGGTTTATACTAGTTCGGCCCCTTACGGTGAAGGTAAGGCCTACGTCTAGTTGGGTTGCTATTGATGTTTCGATGACCGGGGAGCGAGATACGCTATGCCCGGTTCTCGATGAGTTGTTTCCTGCCCTAAGCCGCCAGCGGGTCGTCCCCATATATACACGGGTGGACGCCCTGCGGCTTACAGAGTCCCGGCCGGCTCATAAACAATGTCCGCCTCGGTGACTAGTTAAGTCTACCTTATGATACAAGTAATATTATTATGGTGGTTTACTACAACGGGCCTTAAGTCGCCTGTGGGCCTTAAGCCCTCTATGAACCGCCATCTTCATACTTTGGTCTTGGGCCTTCTCTCTGGTAAGTCTTCTTTGCGTAACCCGACCCCTCCTGGGTGGCTTACTCAAATAGTTATATCCCCAACATTAGGCCCCAGATTGATTTGAACCTGTTCATGTCAATCTTAAAGTACCTCATAGAACTGCCCTTAATCTTTTGTTTTGCATGAATGTTTTAACCCGCCATAACGTCATCATCTGGATCTGGGTTAAGTCTCCGTGACATCATCTTCAATAAAACTTATTTTTACTCCGTCATATCTTCCAACGGATCTTGCCTTTACTGACCATCCCGAGAATCGAGGCGTCGGGGCCGCTGGATAACGACGTTTTGGTCTCCTCGTTTCTCGCGCCATCTCGGTCAGTCTTCCCTTATAAATAGGGTGACCTAGGTCTTTCACTCTTCCTTCTTTCAGTCGTCCTCTTCCTCTTGCTTCCTCTCGAGCTCTGCCGCCGCCGCCATCGAACCCCTCGTCTTCACCGACTCGGGCCGCTGCATCCACCTGACTCTGACCAGAGATCGACGGCGAACCTCCACAGCTCGTCCGCATCCGTGAGTTCCTCTTCTTCCCTTTCTCAGATCTGCATTAGGACTTTGTCGAGTTCATCAGCGTTCATCACCGCCCGACGCAAACCCTCGCTAGTTCTTACCTCCAATGCCCTGTTTAGATCGTAAAAACTACATAGAACTGCTGCGGTACTTGTTTGTGTTGATCTTGCATAGAAATAGATCTCATTTCCCTTGTTTGGAAACCCTCTTCGAATGTATGAACTTCTCTGCCCTGTCTTTAGGTCAAGAAAATTTTCTTTTCAGAGCAATATTTTGATCCAGAGTAATAACCGTCATCTATGAAACTTGTTTTTATCACCCGGGAAACTTCTTTTGGTAAATGCCCTTAAACACAACTGCCAAGGTGTCCGGCTTAAATAAATGACACAGAACCTTAATTGCTCTTCACGACCTGAAATTTTTTGAACTGCGCTTGATACCTGTAGCGGCTTAAATATTGTTGCACAGTCATCCTTATATCATTAGGCCCCTCATTAAGCCGCCACCTTGAATAATTGAGGATTTTTCTCCCGGGTTAAAATTGAACCGGATCTTCTTGTTTTTCCATAGGCTAATTGTTGTCATGGCTCCTAAGGCTACTAAAGCTCCTGCGACCTGCAACTGGGTTAAGTCCACTGTCACAGAGAGTATCTTCGCTGACTTCGTGAAATCCGGCCATCTGCCCAAGAAGGAAATCATTTCCTATCGTGCTCCTAATCCGTCGGAGGAGAAACCTCTACCCAAAAAAGGGGAAGTAATCATATTCACCAGTCACATGACCCGGGGCTTTGCTCCGCCCGGTTCAAAATTCTTCAGGGATGTGTTGCGTTTCTTTGATCTCAGACCCCAAGACATCGGACCCAACTCTGTGTCAAATATCTGCAACTTCCAAGTCTTCTGCGAGGTGTATCTTGGAGAAGAACCTAATATCCTATTATTCAGAGAACTGTTCTACTTAAACCGGCAGAATGAACGTGCCAATGGGCCGAGTCTTGAACTTGGTGGTATCTCAATTCAACGGCGAAGAGACTGTCTTTTCCCTTATGCTGAACTACCGAGTCATCCAAAGGAGTGGAACCAGACATGGTTCTACTGCCAGGATACTTCTCCGACTGAGGAAAACCCTTTGCCCGGCTTCCACGCCCTGCGCCTTGAGTCCAACCACCCGCTGCCGGATAAGTTAACTGTTGTTGAACGTCTGCCACTTGCTCCTACCATTAGAAGAATCAAAGCTCTTTTGGGAAATGTCCTAGATGACATCGACTTAGTCCGAGTCTGGGTTACCTGGCGAATACTTCCATTAAGCCACCGACCCGGTTTAATGTGCACTTATTCCGGTGAAAAGGATGACCCAATGCGTCATAGCTCCGAAGACTTGCCAGAAGATGCGGTAGAGGCGACGACCCAATCATTGTTGAAAGAAGGCACGGTGATAAGTAATGCCTTTGGCTTACTCCCCTTTTGTCAGAAAAACCCGGCTCCTGCTGTAAGTCACCAACCTATGATGAATATTTTATATTATACCTTGCCTTTACTTATAACCTCCTATCACTTTTCACAGGCTGATGATCACTTTTGGAAGGCCAAATATAACCATGAAGCAGCAAAACAAGCTAGAGCAGCCAAAAGAGCTGAAAGGAAAGCCGCCACCGCAGGAACTTCAAGGAAGAAGAAACCTAGCGCCTCAGATTTATTCAAATTAGACGACACTTCCGATGAAGAAGAGGTAATCCTTTAACTCTCCTGACTTCTTTGTCATTACTTTGTTAACACTCTATCTCTCCAGGAAGACATAGGGAATAGTCAAGCAGCTAATGAAGAGGTAACTATAATCTCCTCCGACTCAGAACCTTTGCCAAAGCAAAAGATCCGAAGGGTGACCCAGAAAGTAAGATTTTCACATGCTCTTGCTTATCAAGATCCTCAATTTCTTTTGAAGCAACAACAGCTTGAGAACCGAAGGCAGACCCGTAACAACAAGGATGCGGAACTCTCCTCCAGCTTACCTGACATAACCAGGAAACATCGGACTGAGGTTATCTCCGATTTATGTTCCGTCTTACCTTTAGCGGCTTAATTCGTCATCCTCTTAATTCGTCTGACTCCAATTATCAAGATACCTCTCCTTCTTCCAGTGAATCCATGCAGTCAAACATGCTGGCTTTCAAAACTGCTCTCGGGTAATGTAACCTTATGTACCTTGAACTTTTATTTTACCCATGCTTGCGTATTCATCCTTTTGCCTTTGTTAACAGCATGCAAGTGAAACCCAGCAAGAGGGCGAAGAAGAATAAGCCGTCCCAAGATCCGATTGTGACTGAACCGGTGATTAATGCGTCTGCTCCAAACAACTCTATCCATCAGCCGCCGCCTGACCCGGCTTCTGATATTCCAGTACCAACCTTTAATCCATTTGCTGAGGATACTCTCACCACAGATGACCCGGAGATTCCTAGCCCGGTCAAGACAAACGAACCGGAAGTTGAGATTGTGATGTCTCAGTTTGTTGAACCAGGGCGGCCTATTGTCCTTGCCAAGCGTTCTGCCAAGGAAGAACTTGCCGAACACCGGAAAGCCAAGCAGGACATTACTGATTATACTCACTTAAGCATTGGTGATATAGTCTCAGGCTATCTGAATCAAGTGCATAATAGTCGTGACCTGGAAATTCACATGGTAAAACAAATACAGCACAAATCTGAGGTATAACTTATATTTTTTACCTGAGTATTACATACTGTACCAGTCCCCAAGTCTATTGCTTATGAATAAATATGTTGTAGACTTAGAAATCTGCTTTACTTATTAATTGAACCGGTTCAAAGAGAATATATTTAACCCGGTTATAACATGATGGTTGTAAATTTTGCAATATACATTAGTCCCCAAGTGTCAAGTATCTTTACTTGTAAGGTGCTTGAGACTTAATATGTGTGACCCGGGAGGATAAGGTTTAAAATTCTTCAGAATACATTAGCCCCTAAGTGCCAAGTATCTTTACTTGTAAAGTGCTTGGGACTTGAATGTTACCTTACTATAATCCTTACCATAACCTGGTGTCAATGCAGGCTGCCATAAGTCAGTTTGAATCGGAGCTTGCTGTTCTGAAGAGCCATCTGAAAACTCAAGAACTTGAGACTCAGAATGCTAACTCCAAATTTGAATTCAGCGTCTCTGAAAATGAGAAATTGAAGAAGAAATTTGAGTCGGAGAAGAAAACTTGGGCTGATGAGAAGGCTTCCCTGGTAACTCGGGCCGAAACAGCAGAAGCATCTCTCGCAGAAGCAACAACCGAGCTGTCCGACTTAAAACGGCAGATATCTCAAATGGTTTCAGCCATCTTCGGTAAGTTATCGTGCAAAACTTTCAACCTTGTAACCTTACGATGACTATTGTAATAGTTACTTCCGGCTTACTGTTATACTTGTTCTCATACAGGCTCCAGGAGTACCAACCTAAAGCAAAACATGCTGATCAAGCTTAAAGCAGTTTATACCTTAGTGGAACAGCTATACTCCGGGTCACAACGTGCCTTGGCCGTTGTAGCCTTATCAACGCCACATCCCCGCCTTCTGCAAGACGTACTGAAGAGTCTCGCTTTTCTTCCTCAGCGGATCCAAGACTTAAGGCAGGAGTCCTCAAGAGCCGGTGCTATAGCCGCATTAAGCCGGGCTAAAGCATGGCTCCCAGAACTAGACCCGACCGACCTTGCCCTTGGATACCCAAGTCTGAAAGAGGACGGCACTGCTTTCAACGATCATGACTTCACCGCCTGTGTCAAAGCCATACGTCCCGTGGCAACCCTTATTGGAAACGACACTGATCTTAGCAAGTATGCACCGACTTATGACAGTGAAAACCGGAGAATTCCAAACGCTCCATATGATCAAATCAGCCTGATCCCTCCAATTCGTAAGCATACTTTTGCCCCTGAAGTGGACCCAGCCGGTTTAATAGATGATGAAGCTGAGTTTGAAGCTTTGAGCGGCATTGACTGGGCCTCGTCAACTTTCCAGGACAAAACAGCCGACGGAGAAGCGGAGAAGGATGACCCGGAGGCTTCAAGCCCGCCGAAGGAGTGAATCGCCGGATATTTTGCAAAAAACAATGCTTCATTTATTCAGACTCTGGGAGTCTTGTAATAGGGTAGAAAAACCTCTCAACTTTGTCATGCCTTCGCACATGTTTACAGCGCTTAATACTTTCATAAGCCGCCAGTGCTATATATTTCCAGCTTATGTTGATCATTTGCCTCCCTGATGTTAAATTTACTTGTCTTATCCTGCACATGAAACAAACCAAAGCTCCTTGGCGGTTTATCACACCGGGTGTCACATAAAGTATTTGTAACCCGGAAACACAAACCAACAGAATGATATACAGGATGGTTTATGACTATATTTTGTTAAACTTGAGCATAATAGCACACCTGTGATCCTTTGATAATCTTTCCGGCTCATATGATGTTCACCTGACGCTTAATGACCTGGGGTGATGAATATTAAACCGTCAAGACAAAACATCTCATAATGCTTTTCACAAGGTTTCTAAATGATTTACAGGCTTCTGATTCGAATACGATCAGTAAACCGTTCCAAAGGGGTTAAGCTAAGATTCAGATACGATCATATAGCCCCCAGTGGCTTGGCGATGCCGATCAAGTGGGTATCGATAGCTATGTTCTCTTTGGTTTGAATACGACCTATGTTTGAACAGGAAGCCCCCAAGTGACCATAAGATTTGTTTAATGACGTTGATTCATATACGATCCACGTCAGACCCAAAGGGGCTAAGCTATGATTCAAATATGATCAAGAAGCCCCCAAGTAGGTTTGGCAGTATGCCTATCAAGTGGGTGTCGACAGCTATGTTCTCTTTGGTTCGAATACGACCTATGTTTGAACAGGAAGCCCCCAAGTGACCATGGCTAGATTCAGATATGATCATAGGCCGGACCAAAGGTAAAGCCGGATTCAGATATGATCCGCTCCCTGTTGGTTGTTTCCACCATGTGACAAAAAGACATGAACTTTTGTAACACCCCAAAAATTTAACCAAATTTTGGAAGTTAAATTTTTTACCAGGAGTTTTAAAATTTTTCCTTTTGGATTATTTTTGTGGAATTCAGAGCATCTCCTTTAATATTGAGGATAATTATTCTCCTAGTAGAGCTTTCCAAAAATATTAAACTTCTATGCTCTCTGTATAGCTATTTCTAAACCAGTAGATTTATTTATAATATTATTTCACCCTGAGCTTTAATCATTAAAATGACTTGTTTGAGTTTTGGAGCTCTTTTTCTTCTTCAACCAGTTGATAAACTTAGCTAAAAATTCAACCAAAATTTGGAGACATCATGTGAGGTCTCTAAATCATTTTTGTGCAATTATATATCTATTTCTTTGCATATTATGAGTTTTGTGCATGTTTTTCTTCTCTGGTCCAGGGGATAGTTTTGCACTGCAACCCATTTAAATAATTCCCTAGAGCCCCCACCAAAATTATGGGATGTCAGTAGCAGCATATGATTCCACCTTATGCAAAAACCCAGTATTGTTGTTTGAAATTTTGAGTGAGACAACATCTTTTTCATTCTGGATCAGACCTGTGCTTTCTACAGCAACCCCATTCCTTCTTGCTCAAGTGACCATGTGTCTTCTCATGCTTGTAGCCAACCCTGCAAAACCCCTAAGTCCAGGAGCATGCACTCTTTGGAGCACTCTTAGCCCATGTAATGATGCCATCTACTCTCTGTCCAGAAGTGTTGTTTTGTAAAACTTGCAGTAGCAAGTTTCTCCTTTTTGCAAACCAACTTCACCACTCTCTCTTACATCCATAGAGACACTAATCTGGAGAATTTGGCCACTCCAAGAACTACCTAGGTGCTTTTGGCATTTTGTCAAACACCCTGAGTGCACAGCCAGTTTTGGCATGGATTCAAGTTTACATGGTGAACTTGAGCCACTGACCAATCCATCATGTCCCTCAGTCCTCTTGCTAAACCTAGACTAGTTCTGTTAATTGCCAGCCTCAACCGCAGCCTCTAGGATGCCCTAGCATTTCGTCGAGCATGTCCCGGGCGTGCTCTGGGCGCGCCCAAAGCGTGCGTTTGGCACCCGTGTGCCCGAGACGCCGCGTCGCACCCCCCACCCAAATCCGGCCCGTGACCGGTCCCAGCCAACACTCCGTGTTCCCCTGCACCGCCACACCACCCCGACCAACCTGGCACCCCACAGCGCCATCGCCAGGATGGCCGTGGTGGCTAGCTGGCGGACGCTTGCAGGCCCGGCCGTGTCGGCGCCGCCCAAGCCACCGGCGTTTGCCACCTGCCCCCTGGAGCAGTGCGTGCCCATCCACAACTTCGTCCTCTAGCGCGCGTCGCCGCCACGTCTCCCTAGCTACAGAACAGCGGTCGCCGGCAACCTTATCCCCGGCCACCGCAAACCGACCTCCATCGCCTATATAAGAGGCCCCCGAGATCAAACCCGCACGCAGGCAGCCTCACACCGTCCCACCCGTGCCCCCCTAGCCGTCAATCGTAGGGAAAGGGTCGTCTCCTTCCTCTCCGGCGACTCCAGCCGCCGCCACTGACCCGCCCAGTCCAGCGCCCCCAAGGCCTCCCCCTCTCCATTCTCTCCACCAGGAACATTCCCTTCCTCCCATGAGCGCGTTCCCCTACTCGACTTTGGTCGAAAGCCACTGCTGCCTCAAAATCACTTTCTCCGACGACCACCGTCCGCCGCAGAGCTCACCGCCGGTAGCCCCGACCACCCCAGAGAGCAAAGCGACCACCGGAAGGACCGCCCCGGCCTTGCGGTTCCATCCCGACCATCTGGAGCCCACGAGGAGCCACCGTTCGCCGGCAATGATCGCCGGAATCCCCGCCTCTGCCCGGCCCAAGGAAAGAAGAGGGGAGGGAGACCAGTCAAACCTGACCAGTGGGCCAGGCGGGCCCACTGTCAGTGACTCAGGCGCAGCCACGCTGGATAAGTGGAAGCGCATTTCCAAAATGCGCCTTCGACGTGTACGTATTTTTTTCGAAACGTTTTCTTTCTGTTTTTATTTTAAATATCAGATTTTTGACCAAACTTTGACCGGTTGTATCTTTTTAAATACAGCTCCAAATGAATTAATTCTTTTTCCTACCTCTTTCAAATATTGTCTAGTTTATTTTAAGATTTATTTGAAAAAATTTCAAGACAACTTCTTGTGCTATTTTGTTTTTGTGTGTTAATTCATATATATTCTTTTAAATAGCATTTTTTGAAGATTTCAAGATGTTTTGGATGCACCCTTCATTTTCCATGACCTGAAGGCAAGCATTCTGAACCTTGGTGTAAATTTTGTGTGTGTTGTCTTAATCGGTGACAGCACCACCGCAACACGAGCATACGTTATTTTATGTGAGGAAGTGATCCTACTTATGAGTGCATTTTAATGAGATTATGCTAACGAAGTTGACATGATTTGTGATGGAAATCACCGACATACGTCTTTCATGCATACCGGAAGGGAAGCCGGGAAGGCCTCGGTCTTGGGTAGACACGGTCTTGTCCCTAGTCCTCCGTCGAGACGGTCGTGTCCGGTATGGCATGAGGGGTATGTCACGTGATGTTTCTATCCGTTATTTGAAATATGTGCATTGTTATGCTAATCATGCAGGATAAAATACAACCTCCTGAGTCGATCGTAGATCGAGTCTTGTGCCAGTAACCCCCATACTTGCTTCGTACTACCACTCGTCTCTACGATTAGTAGGGTACGGTTCAGTAAGTTGTCAACCCCTTTCCTAGCACACACCGTACAGAGAGGCCGTGGTGGAAGATACTGGAGGCATCCGGTAGTCATGCCACCTGGTCCGGGAGCATGGGTGTTTCGGTTGCAGCCGAAGGGGGGTAGCTTCCCCAGTTTTGCGCGCGGTATAAATTTGTGATCCCATGTTACGTCAAGGTTGTAGCCTCCCAGGATATTCTTGGCATTATAAAATATCTCTGGGATGGTTCTACCTCCGGGATATTCACTATGGCATTTCTTTTAAAGCCCTTTACGTGGTGTCGCTCAGACGCCCGACTGTGGCGTTTCTTTTAAAGCTCTTTACGTGGTGTCGCTCAGACGCCCGACTGTGGCATTTCTTTTAAAGCTCTTTACGTGGTGTCGCTCAGACGCCCGACTGTGCCATTTCTTTTAAAGCTCTTTATGTGGTGTCGCTTAGATGCCCGACTGTGGCACTTTTTTGTTATTCATTTCATAATTTTAATATTCTATGTTATAGCATATTTATACTTTAACATGCTCGTACGCCTCAAAGTTTTATTTATCGTTGGCGATTACCGTTATGTTCATATAATATTTTCAGCACATCACTGTTATTTTATGCCTGTGTTCATAATGTTTGCGAGTACATTCAAAGTACTCACTGGCTTGTCCCTGGCTATTGTCTTGGCCAGATTTCCTGCACGGAGAGGAGCGACGTGATGATAGACCCGGAACCTAAGCAACAGTGATAGCAGCATCGTGGAGATAGGAGCTAGCCTGGTCAGCTGTTCCCGTGGGAAATGGAGTCCCATAGACACTGATGATTCACAGACCGCTTCCGCCATCAACCATTTAGATACCATTTGTTATACTCACAGATCAGTATGGTCTTGTGCTGCACTATTCTGTATTTGCTTGGAATTTCTGTATTAAGTTGGTGCCTCATCAGCTAACAGTCATCCTGGGGCTGATGAGTACAAGGGCCATTTTCTGGGAATCAATACCTAGAGAATCGGTCCCCACAGACTTGGTATCAGAGCCAGGCTGACCATTGGCTAATCCTATCTCAGCCAGGTTGGATAACTTAGGTAAACCAACCTAGCAGACCCTAACCAAAACCCCAGCCAAGCTTCCCGTGCAAGATAGCCACACAGTGATCCCGACACTTTTGGCAGTCGGTGCCCAACCTATCAGTCTAGCCTGTCGATCAAACACCAATGACTGATGGCAAAAATGTCTCATTCGCAAGCGTGCGAAGGAAGACTCCGTTCCCTTTTTCTATAAAAAGGGCACGCTAACCTCAATCCGGCCCAGCACAGCCTCTTCCCCAACCTAGCCACAATGCCCGGTCCCATAGTGCACAATGAGACCACAGCAACCAATCTTGGAGGTTTCGTGACCATACTCGCAAACCTCACCTGTCGTGCCTACGCGTTAGAAGAGCCCCCAGAATATGTTGTGTACCAAGGACCCATGAGTGGTGAAGACCGCCAATTCTGGGCCACCGTACACATCTATGGTAGAGGTCTGTCGCCAGAGCGCCCCTACAGGTTCACTGGAAGAACAACTTCCTTCGAGCCACAAGCCATCCAGCTAGCCGCTCGAGAAGCTATAGTTCAACTCCGGCAGTTGTCGCCTAGAGTTAACTGTCGCTCGTTCTACTACTACCCCAGGCGTGAAGGGTATGGTAGACCACCCCAAGTTGCCAACGGAGACCACGAGATGGATCCCGCATTGTTGCACCTAGTGCGCTATGTAAGTGCACTAGAGGCATTGTTTGATCAAATCACTATTGATCTGATCGCAGCTCGAGGAGAGCTGGTTCGCCGAGCCCCGGCAAGCAGGGAAGCCGAGTCCGACGCTGACAACCCAGTCGTGCTGTTTGGACACCCGATTGAGACCCTGAGGTCAGCTCCAACCAGCGGCCAAGGTGTCTTGATGACCCCAGAAGTGCTTCGTCACCTTTTGGGAGCACACTCCAACGGGATTGTGGCCAACAATCCCCGCGATGGTCATCATCGCTACCCCGACCCTGCAGTTCCTCCGCCATCTCCGACTAATCCCAGTAGTGAGACACATGGAGAGGCCTCGACATCCACCAGACATGCCCGTTTAGACGTAAACGAGGTAGACTAAGCTGTACGAGTAGTGCTGAGTCTTAGTATGTCCCCGCTTTGTAATCACGTAATCTTGTGTATTAGCGCAGCCGCTCGTTGTGCCCCTGTTTTAATGGTAGCCTCGCGTATTTGTGTCAGCACATAGTGCACATTTCCCGGGCACAGCTACCAAAACCAACCCCGACGACACGCACAGTAACACGTCACTTTGTGAGATATGTAAATCTCCTGACACTGACCCCGTCCTTTGGGGCTAATCAGGCATATTTATTATCACCACAGTAAATAGGTCAGCCCAGACGCTATATAAGAAGGCTCGCTTGTGACCTTACCCAGCAGCCCTCACCTCGTGGACCATTCTCACAGCCATTTCTTGCCATGCCGAGCCCTAGTATTTATCGGAGAACCCCAGATGCAACCCCAGGTAGCTTTGTCAAAATATTGTGGGACTTTACCTGCAGTACCATGGGTTCTACCCAGCCACCCCAGTACGAGCTGTTCAAATCAAGAATCACCCCTTCCACCTCGGAATATTGGGCAACAGTACACATTCCTCCCGTAGACCCCAACCAAGATCCAATGGAGGTTTCCTTCATGGGGAAATCTATGCCAACTCCACGTTTGGCCATAGAGGCTACTGCGAACGAAGTGATTGCTCGTCTTCGATCCGCGGTGCCCTATGCCCGCGAGCGAGGATATTATTACTTCCCGAGCCGTGCAACACCCGGGGGAGTAACATCTTTCCCCGGTGGGCGGATTGAGAGAGACCCAGTACTAGCCAACCTCATCCAGTACATCATCGCTCAAGAGCATTTGAACCAGCGAGTGATGGATTATCTCCAGAATCTCACTGATTTAAATCCTCAGATTGCCATTGGCAGACCACTGAGGCCCGATCTGGAGAGACGCATACACCGACTGATCAATCCACTTCCTTCGATAGAAGAGGAGTGCGTTCCACTACCAGAGACTTTTCCTCGAGACCCTGTCTAGTTACCATTCTCATTTTAGACGTCACTGCTGCACTTGTTATTTCAGCATTTATTATCATGTTGTAACTTATGCATGGTACCTCGAATTTGTGCGATGAGTCGAGTATTTAGTTTCTACGTTTGTGAGTGGTTTTCTTCATGAGCAACCTGTGTAACCGCGAAAAATCCTGGAATGAGATTTTTCTTCTTCCAGAATTGCTGCATCTTTTATCCTCTCGCTGCATGAATTATCTGTTTTATTTCACGCAGCACCACGGCAGCAGACCCACAACCACTCGGACTCTTACACTACCTGAAATACACGCAACTATGTTGCATCTCACCAACCACCATTCTAAGCACTCCACATGCCGCCAAGGGAGAGATTAGCAGATAATCATCCGGACACTACCCACCTCCAACACATCGATAACGGTAAAACACTCGGGATTACGCCTAATCCTCATGATCACCGTCACCGCGGAGAGCCAACACCCGAGTGGCAGCATCACAACGGTCATCATAAATCATCGCGCACAGGAGCACAGAGAGCCCCAGCACTGCCGCCAGCCCTCCACACACCAGGATCATGTACCATTCCGGCACCGACTCCGCCATTGGAGCCTCGTCTCGAGCTCCGGTGAGCAGGAATGGAGGAGAAGAAGAAGGAGAAGCGAGGCCAGGTACGAAGATGAAGAAGGAGCACCACGGTCGTTTTATAGCTCGGGATCGGTGTATGGTGGACGAGGTCCACCAATGGTTCTGGTGGTTATTCCCATCTCAGTAGAAGTTGTTGGATACTCTGGCATATCCTGACGTGCCGCCTGTTGAGCCGCCAGCTGAGCCGCTCGCTCGTTCTCCTGACGTACTCGGTCTTGCACCGGGTTATAGCCTCCATGTTGATCACGGCGTTGGGTGTTGTGTGACAAAACTTCAGATTCCATGTGCCTGCTGTAACTCGGACTCCGGTTTTGATGAGGTGGTACTAACCAAGGCGGAGGAGTTGAATGGATCCTATCCCGACTATAAGAATAGGCCTCTTGCTGAGCCAGGGCCGTCTGAACAAGTTCCCTGATCCTCCGGGTCTCCACCGCTGTTGGATCATCACCGTCCACTGGAAGAGCCGCCAGTCACGCTGATGCTGCGATTAAATTCTCCATACAGTTGGAAAAGTGACCCTCCGGTATCGGTACATAACACGGTGGCGCCATGCTCATATGAGGATGTGGCATCTCTCGATGCTGAGCCGGCCCCCCTGCTCCGGATGTCATGAACTGATTGGCGTCTGGCGGGTTACTTGGGCCGGCTCAGGGTGTAGCAAAAAGAAACCGAGGGTCGTAATTCGGAGGTAACCGGGATTGGGTCTTCTGGTGTCTCCTCCTCATTACCTCATTGGACGCATTTAAGCTCATCGTGAGCTGGTAAGCCTTTGACTGCAACCGTTGTGCCCGGGCGTCGAGAGTCGCCCGCTTCGTAGCTAGTCTAGTGTCCTCAGCTGCCAAGGCCTCCTTGGCCTGAGTTATCTCCTCACGTACCCGTGCCACCTCCACATCATGCTCATCTTTGTTCGCAGGGATAACTGTGGCGGTTAACAGGGTCGTAAGTCTGTCCATGATGTCTATCAGCACTTGAGCTGGCGGGCGTACAGGGCCCCCTGCCCCGGCTGCTCCTATCCCGGACGTAACTGCAGTAGCGACTGTGGAGTTTTGACCGGTTTGAGTCCCAGCCATGAAGACTCCCGTCCAATTCGGCGACTCATAGGGATCCGGAATACTGAAGCCATCGTAACATCCCCTGAGCACACCATCTTGAACTTGATACAGAGAATCTGTTGAACTGGCGGATGAATCACCGTCAGAGTGGACGGCCGTCTCACCACCATCTTCAGGACTTTCGGAAAGATCTTCTCTGCGGACACAGCCCACAAAGACACGCTTCATGCCGGGTTGAGCCCGGGCGGTTTTCGCACGCTGAGCCGTCTCGACGAGGTCGGTGCAGTTGTCCGGCTCAGGCTCCGGCTCGCCAATCCAGCCGATGAAGACGTGGATCCCTCCGAAGGGGACCCGGTACCCGTACTCAATTGAGCCGGCGTCAGGGCCCCAGCCTTCGTCGTCGATGTAGATCTTGCCGCGATGACTCTTGGTCATCCGGCCCACTACGTATCCCTTGAGCCCTTCGAAGTTGCCCTTCAAGAACTCAAATCCACCGTGCGCTGGCCCCATGGTGGGTGCCAACTATCATGGAATTGTCACGTCAGATGTCCTCGTGAAAGGACTTAGTTGTGGAGCCATCGCAACTAGGAAGCTTGAAGGGGTTAATCGGGACAAAGGACACAAGAGGGTTTATACTAGTTCGGCCCCTTACGGTGAAGGTAAGGCCTATGTCTAATTGGGTTGGTATTGATGTTTCGATGACCAGGGAGCGAGATACGCTATGCCCGGTTCTCGATGAGTTGTTTCCCGCCCTAAGACGCCAGCGGGTCGTCCCCATATATACATGGGTGGACGCCCTGCGGCTTATAGAGTCCCGGCCGGCTCATAAACAATGTCCGGCTCGGTGACTAGTTAAGTCTACCTTATGATACAAGTAATATTATTATGGCGGTTTACTACAACGAGCCTTAAGTCGCCTGTGGGCCTTAAGTCCCCTATGAACCGCCATCTTCATATTTTGGTCTTGGGCCTTCTCTCTGCTAAGTCTTCTTTGCGTAACCCGGCCCTGGGCGGCTTACTCAAATAGTTATATCCCCAACAACAATCTCAATATTGATCCCAAGTTTAAACTGATCAAGCAGTTTCTTCGTCGCTTCAATGAAGAAAGGCGCAAGGCTATTGGTGAGGAGGTAGCCTGGCTTTTGGCGGATGGGTTTATCATTGAGGTCTTTCATCCGGAGTGGATGGCTAATCCGGTACTCGTGCTTAAGAAGAGTGGCACTTGGTGCATGTGTGTGGATTACACGGACTTAAACAAGGCTTGTCCGGCTGATCCTTTTGCTCTCCCTCGTATTGATCAAATCATTGATGCTGCGGCGGGTTGTGAGCGTTTGAGTTTCTTGGATGCTTATTATGGTTATCATCAGATCAAGATGGTAGTTAAGGACCAGGAGAAAACAACTTTTATAACCCCCTTTGGAGCCTTCTGCTATGTATCTATGCCTTTTGGGCTCAAGAGTACCCAGGCAACTTATCAGCGTTGCGTCTAGAATTGTCTTCATAATCAAATTGGGCGCACTGTTCATGCTTATATGGATGATATTGTGGTGAAGTCCAGGAAGAAAGCGACACTGATAGACGACTTGAAGAGGACCTTTGACAATCTTCAGGTTTATAAGATGATGCTCAATCCAGCCAAGTGCGTTTTCGGTGTTCTGGCAGGCAAGCTCTTGGGTTTTCTGGTGTCTAACAGGGGCATTGAGGCTAATCTGGAAAATATCAAGGCTATTATGTCTTTGGCTAAACCGGCGTGTATCAACGATGTTCAACGTCTGGCGGGTCGTATTGCGGCCCTAAGCCGGTTTATCAGCCGGTTGGGAGAGAAGGCGATCCCTTTGTATCAGATGTTGAAGAAGACAGACAATTTTGTCTGGAGTGATGCTGCTAATGCGGCGTTTGAGGACTTGAAGAAGCAGTTGGCTGAACCGCCGGTTCTTGCTGCTCCGGTCGATAAGGAGCCGTTGTTGCTATATGTGGCTGCTAACGCCCGGGCCGTCAGCGTGGCTATTATGGTCGAGCGCAAGGAAGCTGGGAAGGAATATCCGGTTCAAAGGCCGGTTTATTATATATCAGTGAAGTGCTCATCGAGTCGAAGCAAAGATATCCGCATTGGCAGAAGCTTGTATATGGGGTTTTTATGGCAAGTCGGAAGCTTAAGCAATACTTTCAGGGCCATCCCATCACAGTGGTAAGTTCTACTCCTTTGGGAGATATAATCCAGAACAGAGAGGCAACTGGCCGGATTGCTAAGTGGGCTATTGAGCTTGGACCACACTGGTTGAAATATATGCCTCGGATAGCTATCAAGTCCCAGGCCCTTGTGGACTTCATAAATGACTAGACAGAGTTGCTGGCATCGGAAGACAAACCGGATAACACATACTGGACTAACCACTTCGATGGTTCCAGGCAATTGGAGGGCTCGGGGGCTGGAGTTGTCCTTACTTCCCCTCGAGGTGATAAAATTCGTTATGTTCTCCAATTAATGTTTCCTTGTACTAACAATGCAGCTAAGTACGAGGCCTTGCTCCACGGTCTTCGAGTGGCTAAGGAAATGAACTTAAGCCGGGTATGATGCTTTGGGGACTCTGATCTGGTGGCTTAGCAAGTCTCTGGTACTTGGGATTCCAAGGATCCTCTCATGGCGGCTTATCGATGAGAAGTGGATATTGTTGCTGGTCACTTCAAGGGTTATCAGGTTGAGCACATTGATCGGCGCAAAAATGAAGCGGCAGATGCTTTAAGCCGGCTGGGGTCTCGGCGTAAACCGGTGTCGCCCAATACCTTTCTGGATGTTTTACATAACCCGTCAGTTAAGTTGCCTACAGAGGAGGACCTGGCTATTCCTGACCCGGAGTCTCAGTTGGTGGCTGCTTTACATATCATTCCGGATTGGACGGTTCCATATTTGGCGTATATGAACCGGGGCGAGTTACTAGAAGATGAAGTTTTGGCCAGACAGATAATCCGACGATCCAAGTCCATGGTTATTCACAATGGCGAGTTACGTCACTCTAGTATCTCGGGTGTGTTCCAGCGCTGTGTTTCCCCTGAAGAGGGCCGTGAGATTTTGCGTGAGATCCACGAAGGAGATTGTGGTCACCACGCCGGTTCAAAATCCTTGGTTGCTAAAGCTTTTCGTCATGGCTTCTATTGGCTGACGACTCATGCCGATGCTGAGGACTTGGTGAAAAGATGTGATGGTTGTCAGAAATTCTCACACCGAGCTCATGTTCCGGCCCAGGAACTAAGGATGATTCCAATCACTTGGCCGTTTGCTACTTGGGGGCTTGATATGGTAGGACCTTTTAAGCGGTCCAAAGATAAGAAGACCCACCTATTGGTGGCGGTTGATAAGTTCACTAAATGGGTTGAGGCAGAGCCAGTAAGCAAGTGTGATGCAGCCACAGCGGTTCAGTTCTTGAAGAAGGTGATCTTCCGCTTTGGTTTTCCACACAACATCATAACAGACAATGGCACGAACCTCTCCAAAGGTGAAATGGAGGACTTTTGTCAACGAGAGCACATCCGGCTTGATGTGTCATCAGTGGCTCACCCTCAGTCTAATGGACAAGCTGAGAGAGCTAATCAGGAAATCTTGAAGGGTATCAAGCCCCGGCTTATGGTTCCTTTGAAGAGGACGCCGGGTTGTTGGGTGGAGGAATTACCTTCTGTGTTATGGAGCATAAACACCACCCCCAATCAATCTACGGGTTATACACCTTTCTTCATGGTTTACGGGGCAGAGGCGGTACTCCCAAGTGATATTCGTCATGATTTGCCCCGGGTTGCCAATTATGTGGAAGCGGACAACGAACAAGCACTGGACCCGTTAGATGAAAAACGGGACATGGCGTTGGCTCGTTCGGCGGTTTATTAGCAAGACCTAAGGCGTTATCACAGCCGCCGGGTTAAGACCAGAACCTTTCAAGAAGGTGACTTGGTGCTTCGGCTCATCCAGGATCAGACCGATATGCACAAGTTATCCCCACCTTAGGAAGGGCCTTTGTGGTCAGCAAGAAACTGAACAACGGATCATACTACCTCATCGACGTTCGAGAGCACAAAGACTCACGCAAATCGGAGGAGGAGACCCGTCAGCCGTGGAATATTGCTCTTCTTCGGCCTTACTACACATGAGCCATAGGCTCCTATTATGTACATATTTTGACAATGTATATGTTATGATCAATATAATAAACCAGCATCCTTGCTAAAAGCGGGGCCTCTGCCATTTTTTTCAATATTTCTTGGTCACATGGGGGCTTCGGCAAACAAAGCGGACTTCTGTCCATTAATCCGGCTATCACGCCACAACAAAGCTTGGGAGCTTCACACCCAAGGGGCCAAACAGAGTCTTGTTGCTAAGCACAAGCTCAAACATAGGCACCCATTGAGCACAGCTCACAAAGTTACTTGGGGGCTCTTTGTGCAAAGCAACAAAGAGTTTGAAAGGACCCTTGTAATAGGCCATTGAGCCAGGCTTGGAAGCCAGGTGTATTCACCTAAAACCCCGAGTTAACCTGCCTTCATCAAGTAAGCCACTCCATCCAGGTAATCCTGGTATGACCCGCCGAACGTTTGACAAGTCAATCTAATATAGAACCTGAACTTGTCAAAGTTAAAATGATGATTGGTTAATGGGAGGTCCATCTTAAAAGGCTTTTTCAAATGGTTTAACTCAGCGGCCTAGCAGCCCATGAAAAGCCTCGAATTTGGGCCTGGCAGCCCTTGAAAAGCCTCGACTACAAGTCTTTTATTTGCTTTTATTTGTCAAAGTTTTTCTTCTTTGATAAGGTTTTTTGGTGAACCGGCGTCTATTGACCCGGCATGACTATAAGTCATCAATGTAATCCGGTGTTTGTTAACCCGGCTTGGTTTTCAGCTATAAGTTGTTAAGACCGCATAAACCGATGTTTATTAACCCGGCCTGGCATCGACTATAAGTCGCCAGGATGATCATCCGGAGTTTATCATAACCTGACATGGCTTCAGTGTCAACCAGCAAAGCATGGCGAGGAGTTATCAGCACTCCAGATTTGGGTTATCACCCTTACTACAAGAACGTTGGAAAAACCAATGATGTGATTCATTATCACAGGTATGATATATTTCATATTTTATTATCATTGCAGCCTTGGTTAGCAAACCTGGCTTTATATTGGGCATGATAACCCGTCTGGCGGTAAACCGCCAGGACAATTGTTTTCCATATATTATGAGCACAGACAGGATTGTAAGAAATTGCTAAGGCGCATAAGCAAACACAACAACAATCATGATAGATTAAACAGTGTTATGCAGCAGTGCACAAGGTCAACAGATCAAACAAGTGTTCCAACTAGCCTATTATAAGGCGCTTTGATGTCCAAAAGAATAATTGTTTTTTGCACAACTTGTAATGTGCGGGAATAAAACCGGCTGCCGGATTATGATTCATCGCCAGGCTGACATGAAGATGATGGATCGTCTTGCGCCGCTTCACCCTCCTCCTCTCCACCCAGTGGCTGGAAGTCAATGGTTGCCCAGTCAATCTCGGTTAAGGCTCGGAAGACAGCTTCATCGCTTATAAGGGTGGACGGTTCAACATTAGGGGCATAAGTGTGCTTACGGATTGGCGGGATAAGATTCTGTACTTCATAAACAGATGCATCAATCCGCTTGTTGTCCGCATCGTAAATCGACCGGTGGAAGGACAAGTCTGTCTCCTCAGCCAGTTTGCTTGCAAGACGATGCATTTCCTTCGTCAGAGCCTTGAGGGCGTCATTGTCAAAATCTGAACCGTCTTCTTTCTGGCTGGGATAGCCGTTTCCAATGTCTTCCGGATCAAGATCAGCTATCCAGGCCTTGGCTCGGGTTAGAGCAGACAGAGCACTGGCTCTCGCAGCTGACCTCTTTACTTCCTCAAGCTGAGCAGGTGTCATGGATAACTTGGCCAATGTTTCCTTGATCAAAGTGGCGGGCGGTTTATTATATGAGGCTGTGCAAATGACCCGTTGAGCACCGGTATACAGTTGTTCTATCAAAGTATAGGCCGCTTTCAATTTCTTGCGCATACCCGAGCCAAGATGAGCGACGCGACTACCTGCAAACGGTTTAAGAATTGATGTTAAACCGGCAGTTTTAAGGATGTTTAAGATGAACTCATGAAGATGGTACTGACCAAAGACAGCTGAAGTCATAGCATTGATTTGCCGCTTTAGGCCAGACAGTTCTTCGGTCACCGGTTTAAGGGCCGTCTCAGCATCTTCTGCCCGCTTTACCAGAGTTGCTTTTTCAGCATCCCACTTTTCTCGTTCATTCTTGAAATCCTCCTTGTATTTCTCCATGGAGGATAAGGTGCTAGTCAGCTCATCTTTTGCCTTGGATGCCTCTGCTTGCTGGGACTTGATGTTTTCCTGCAGATCGGTGAGTTGGGATTCTTTCTTCTTAAGATCATCCTGTAAAGGACATTCAATAAATTGGTAGTGCATATTTGAAGTCCCAAGCACATAATAAGTTATACCGTTGGCACTTGGGGGCTAATGCCTATCATTTCTTATCAACAATATGGATAAGTCCCAAGGCTCAATATAAGTATTAATCTTGGCACTTGGGGGATAATGCTTAATTGATCAGATAAACCGGATGGGAAGGAATTCAACAAGGATAAGCTTTACAACAGGAAATCTCGGTTCATCCTGAAGAGATAACACGGCCCTTGGGGGCGACACACTTGAAGTCTTTCATATCAAAGTCCCGGTTCATCTTGAAGAGATAAACCGGCCCTTGGGGGCTACATAGTTGAAGTCTTTCTTATCAAAGTCCCGGTTCATCTTGAAGTGATAAACCGGCCCTTGGGGGCTACACTGGAGTTGATATAAAGCAAAAGGAAGAAAAATTTATGAAACATTCGAACAGGAATTACCTCATAGCGCTCCTTCATCAAGTTGACTAAACCGGTCTCATAATCACGACTTGTGTACATGCGGTTTAGATATCCAGAATGCAAATCAGGGGCGTTGAGGTGAGCATAGTGTGGCAAGTCTGTCTTCCACTTGCCCTTGTCCATGGCAACAAATTCTTCCTTGGCGCTATGTTTTGATAAAACGACAGGGTTGCCAGGAGGGGTATGACCGATACCAGTAATTACAACATCATCTGTGGCACCATCAATAGTTTTTGCTGGGCTTGGAGGTTTAGCAAATGTTCTTGCCGGGCTTGGTGGATTGGCAGAAGGGCTTGGCGGATCAGCACGCTGGTTTGTATTTATCTCACCCCATTCGGTAAAACTATCCTGAACTTGAGGAGTCAGATCTTCCAGGACAACATCAACATTCGGGTCATGAGCTTCGGGGGTCTTCTCCGGTTCAGGGGCCTGGTTATCATCAGTCGGTTTACTCAACCTAACTTTTTTGCTAAGTCTGGCTTTCATACTGAAGAAGGCAGATGGAGAAGTCAGTATAATAAACCGGTGCAAGGCATAAAAGGTTAAAATACAATATGCTTACCCAGGAACAGACTTGAGGGGAGGAATTTGTGTGGCTGATGATTCGCCGGAGGATGAATTGGAGGTTCTGTTAGAATAAATCCGAGGTACGCGGTTGATCCACCGAGGAACAAGCAATCACAGACAATGACGACACCGAGATTTGTTAACGAGGTTCGGCGAACTCGCCTACTACCCGGGGCAATGACTACGGGCGCTCCTCCCCGAGATACCACAACACCGGTCACCCGAGCGCCGGCACAAGCCGCCGGCACCCCCTTGCGAGCCTGTCGCTATCTAGTTGTCATAGGTTACAACATGGGGTGCCTCCTCATATATAAGAGGCCAAGGGTACAACGTGTCCGACTCTGACACTACACGTATCCTACCCACACTACAACACCAAGTCCAAGTGTAACCCAAATAGTACAAAATATTCGACACAAACACAACAAACTCCACCTTGGCGAATATTCTCCACCACCTTGAATTTGTCCATGCGTCAAACTTCCATGTACTCCGGACTTGTGTTGTCTTCTTCGTAGCTTATTGAGAGCTACTCGACGAGTCTACCCCAGACCCGCCGCCGCCGTGAGACCCCGTGCTACTCCCGCAACTCCAGTCTCCATGACTCCACCTGCAATAGTGCTCCCTTGCAACTTGTAAAGATGCGAAGCCGTCCTCTCTCCAATCATCACGGTCACGTCATCTTCCATGATTCTCATGGTCTTCTTATCCCGATCACAGGGAATACCATACCACCATCATGAAGAACACCAAGCGAAATTAGATTCCTCCTTAGCCCTGGCACATGCCTGACTCCCCGAAGAATCCACTCAACTCCGTCAAACATCTTGATTTTGATGTCACCTACTCCAGCAACACGATAACCTGTGTCATCACCCACATCGGCTAAACCAAACTCACCAGACTTGTACGAAGAGAACCACTCCCTGTTGGGTGTCGCATGAAAAGAGCAAGCTGAATCCAACATCCACGCTTCACTTTTGGTTGACCGCCTGTCTGATACTATGAGGACATCACTACTTCTGTCTGAGTCATCACCATGAGTTGCCTTATTAGCACTTGCCCCACCATTGAGTTCTGGACAGTCCTTTCTCATATGTCCCCACTGCTTACACTTGTGACACTGTATATTCTTTTTCTTGTTCTTCCCAGCCTCATATCCCTTTCGCCGCTGCTCACCCTCGACTAGCAAACCTTCACCATGAGAGACTTCCACCGCGTTCTTCTTTCTCATATCATAAGATAGCAATGCCGCAGTAATATCCTCATTCTTGACGGTCTCCTTGCCGTGCGTCAAAGTAGTGATCAAATGGTCAAAGGATGATGGCAATGAACAAAGAAGCAGAATTGCCCTATCCTCGTCGTCAACCATCGCACCCAAGTGTGCTAGATCCGTTACGACTTGATTAAAGGCGTTCATATATTCCACAAGATCTGACCCCTCCTGCATCCTCATCCCATACAACTTTTGCTTGAGATACACCTTGGTCGTCACAGTCTTGGACATAAACTGACTTTCCAGCTTCTCCCAGATCTTCTTTGG
This sequence comes from Triticum aestivum, assembly GCF_018294505.1. NCBI lineage: Eukaryota > Viridiplantae > Streptophyta > Magnoliopsida > Poales > Poaceae > Triticum > Triticum aestivum. The sequence goes on from NC_057801.1 coordinate 667,903,465, forward strand.
CGAATTCTCATCCATCACATGATAAATAACCTGGTCCGACAGACACAACCGTATAGTCCCGGCTGCTTTCAACTGTAACTCCTCCCAGTCATCATCCTCCATCTTAGCTGGCTTGGCTTCTTGCAACAACGCCTTCAAGCATCCCTGTTGTGCCAACAAATCTTTCACCCTTGTCTGCCATAACCCAAAGCTTCCAGTTCCGTTAAACTTCTCCACCTCAAACCTGGTACCCGATGGCGCCATGGTTCTTTGTATGGCTGACCCTGCAAAAAAATAACCGAACTTTACACGCGATGCCCAAGTACACAAAGAGAACCGAACGTTGTCTTCCGTGCACTAGTAGCAATTCCAACCAAAAAATCCCTTCCGGTCTTCACGTGTAGCAGCTTTGATCTTGGCTCAACTCTTGATTGCTAGGCTAATTGCTTTGCCCCAGCCCTTTGCTCTCGATGGATGCGTGTATCTCCTGATGGAATTTTCTATTCTACTAATCTGATCTGTTGCCTCTGTCTCAGTATGGTGCGTCCCTGCGGCTACCTTTTAAAGTGCACAAGCGCACGGTGTCTGCCTCGTACACGAGTCCCACCAGGACTCGGTCCTGTTTTTGTTTCCAAAACAAATCTTGAACATAACTGGTCTTGTGCACCTCCGTACGCACGCGTACGCGCTAACCAGCTGCCACTCGACCGTGACTTGCCTGCAGTCGTACGGCTTCCTGGGCCGCAGCCCACACACGTGCCTTGCACGCGCGCGACGCTGCACGCGCGCGACGCGCTGCCACATCTCGCCGAGTCGAGTTGCCGAGATCTCGATCTGCAGCTGCAACTCACCTCCGCCTAGGCATCCAACCACGCGACTACTTCTCCATCCTCAGATCAACACACAGCGTCTTCTCGTAACCTTGCTCTGATACCACTTGTTAACAAGAGGAACAAGCAATCACAGACAATGACGACACCGAAATTTGTTAATGAGGTTCGGCGAACTCGCCTACTCTTCGGGGCAATGACTACGGGCGCTCCTCCCCGAGATACCACAACACCGGCCACCCGGGCGCCGGCACAAGCGCCGGCACCCCCTTGCGAGCCTGTCGCTATCTAGTCGTCATAGGTTACAACATGGGGTGCCTCCTCATATATAAAAGGCCAAGGGTACAACGTGTCCGACTCCGACACTACACGTATCCTACCCACACTACAACACCAAGTCCAAGCATAACCCAACTAGTACAAAATATTCGACACAAACACAACAGGTTCCCTGATAATTTGAATTAGACGGATTAAGAGGGTATCGGAAGTAACCTGCCATGGGATAAGATGTAGTAGAAGTACAAGAAACCTCTGGGCGACGTTTTCGAACCGGGGTGTCAGGTAAACCGGAGGAGGTAACCAATTGGCCGCTATGCCGGGTCGTGCAACGAGCTTCATGCTGCTGTGTCTTCAAAGAAAAGTGCGGATCCAAATAAGCGAGAGGGTGTGAATATTTTACTTTCCGGATTGTTCGACGAATTTTTGGTGTTGGCAGAGGATCTGAATTGGAAGAAAGAGAAATTACCTCTACATCATCAGCACGGCTGGCTTCCGCATCATCTTGATAATGATCATTGTCAATAAGGTGCATGAAAAATGAACCAAGAGAATCAAGTTCTACCTCTGATTCCGAGTCATCAAGGTCTTCATTATTAGACGGCCCAGGAGACTCGGCGGTTTTCTTCTTTGCTGGCCTCTTTGTGACCTTGGTCTTAACACGAGGCGCTCTCATCGGTTTGTCTTGCGGCTTTGCTGATTTGTCTTGCGTTTTCCTCTTCCAGAACGGATCATTGTCCTGCAAAGATGAACAGAGCCATCGGAAAGTGTCAAAAAGGGGGCGGATTAAGCAGAAAAATGCAATTCTTATAGCTGGAGGTTTGTTGGAGACATAAAAGGGACGCAGCCCAGTCTTGCTGCATTCACACATCGGTTCACCCAACATCTTTTTGACAGCTTCAGTAATCTCTTCATCAGTTAGTTGCATATCAGTGTGCCGCTGAGGGTCATTGACATAGAATATTCACACATTAACCCGGCACGATGGCTTAAGGGCAAGATGCTCCATGAAACCCAGCAATGGACAAAGTCAATATCGGTTAAACCGTTCGCCATAAAAGCCCGGAGCTTAGAAAGCTGTGGGGCATATTTCGATCGTTCCCTGGCAGTAAGCCGTTGAGGCAATGGATGTTCACTACTAAGCCGGTGAGCACGATAACCCGACAGCGGATTTTCATCATCAGGAGCAGTATTTCGGCAGTAAAACCATGTCTGATTCCAGTCCTTGGGGTGGCTGTGGTGGTTGGCATGAGGAAAATTGACTTCTTTTCTTTTTTGAATTGATACCCCGCCAAGTTTAGTATTGGGGTTGTCTATAAATTCAGTACGGCGGTTCAAGTGAAAGAAGTCTCTGAAAAATTCAACGGTCGGTTCTTCTTACAGATAAGCCTCACAAAACACTTGGAAATTGCAAATGTTGGACACAAAGTTCGGTCCAATGTCTTGAGGGCGGAGTTGGAAGCTGGCAAGTACATCACATAATTTTTTTGATCCGGGAGGGCTAAACCCTCGGTCCATATGATGAACAAACACAACTACTTCTCCAACTTGTGGTTCAGGAGGATTTTCGGTACCCGGGACCCTCCAGTGGGTGTTTTCTTTGCTCGCTAAAACGCCAGTTGCAACATACCCTTCTAGTTGTTCTTCAGTGACCCGGGAACGGACCCAATTGCAAGCAGAGAACTGTTTGGCCATTATTGATGACAAGCTATAAAGAAGATTAAAAGTCGGTTCATGGTTCAGGGCAGGTATGTATAAACTAGCGTCAGGCCGGGGGAAGAAGTCAATCAGAGCATATGTACACGATTAAACCGGATTCTGATGTTAATGTAGAGTTGGCGGTTTAAGTGAGGGCTAATGGTATTTGGCGGATTATCATTCTCTAAAGGTTAAACCACCTACAGTGGTATGGAAGAAACATATCTGAAAATTACTAAGTGCTGCAAAAACAGGTTTCACAGATTGATGTTACAATTATGGATCTACTGCAGTTCAATAAAGGAAAACAATTCAAAACCCTAAGTGGTAACAGCGGAACAGGAAAGGTCCAGATGGGATCTGTTCACGGAAGAAGGGATGCTATGGTGAGGGAAAATAAATTATAAACTACGGCCGCACAGGAAAGATACCAAATTCATGAAGAGAGGATGTGACAGTAAGGTCAAGCAATGAACACCGACGAACGCTTATGAACACCGACGGATACATGAAACCCTAATGCAGATCTAGGGTTGAAAGAGAAGAGAACTTACCAGCTTCACGAGAGCAGCGGAAAGGTGCCGCAGTTTTCTGGTGCGTTCAGGTCGATGCAGCGGACAGGGTTGGTGCAGAGGTTGAAGATCGAGGACGGCGGCGGAGCTCCAGGGCTCGGGCGACGCAAAGGTTGAAGACGAGGCGAAGAGGCACAAAAGGGGAGAAAAGAAAAGGGCCTCTGGTCCTATTTATAAGGTGAATGGATAAAACGGCAGGAGCGGGAATCGAGGAGCCCAAAATGGAGAATGGGACACAACTGTCGCCTCGGTCTTCGGAGGTCAATTAATAAAGGGAAGTATTTATGGGTTTTTATACACAGATGACGTCATGGCAGTTTATGGCGATTCCAGAAGATGACGTCACGGCGGTTTACAAGGTTAACACGAAGATGTTCAAATTAGAATTTCTCCAAGTTGAAGATTGACATGAACAAGTTCAAACCAATCTGGGGCCTAATGTTGGGGATATGACTACTAAGTATAAACCGCCCAGGAGGGGCCGGATTATACTCACAAGGAGTCATCTGTATAGAAGCCCATGAAGACAAGGAATATGGCGCTTTACTACAGAGACTAGAAGGCCCAGAACCCAAAGGCGGATTAGGGCCCGTAGACATAAACCGCCATGAGATGTGTAACTTGTGTTGTAAGATAGGGAAAGGAAGAAACCGAGCCGGACACTTGTACGAGCCGGCCTCGGGATTCTGTAGACTGGTCGGGCGTCAACCTGTGTATATAAAGGGACGACTCGACGGAGGTTTAGGGACAAGAAACAACAGCTCGAGAACTAGGCAAAGCGGATTCGCTCCCTGGTTATCGAGACCCCATCAATTCCACCACAACTGGATCGTAGGCTTTTACCTTTACCGAAGGGGCCGAACCAGTATAAACTCCTCGTGTCCTTTGTCCGGTTTAACCCCGCTAAGCTAACCTAGTCACGATGGCTCCCCGACTAAGTCCTCACACTAGGACATCTGACGTGATAATTCCATGACACCGGTGGCCATCTTCATCATCCCGACGCTCTCCATGACAAGGAGGAAGTAGTTCACCCTCGGGGCTGAGGGTATGTACCAGTAGCTATGTGTTTGATCTCTCTCTTTCTCTCTCTCTCTCTCTCTCTCTCTCTCTCTCTCTCTCTCTTTCTCTCTCGTGTTCTTGATTTGGCACGATCTTGATGTACCACGAGCTTTGCTATTATAGTTGGATCTTATGATGTTTCTCCCCTCTACTTCTTGTAATGGATTGAGTTTTCCCTTTGAAGTTATCTTATCGGATTGAGTCTTTAAGGATTTGAGAACACTTGATGTATGTCTTGCATGTGCTTATCTGTGGTGACAATGGGATATTCACGTGATCCACTTGATGTATGTTTTGGTGATCAACTTGCCGGTTCAGTGACCTTGTGAACTTATGCATAGGGGTTGGCACACGTTTTCGTCTTGACTCTCTGGTAGAAACTTTGGGGCACTCTTTGAAGTTCTTTGTGTTAGTTGAATAGATGAATCTGAGATTGTGTGATGCATATCGTATAATCATACCCACGGCTACTTGTGGTGACATTGGAGTATTTAGGCGACATTAGGGTTTTGGTCGATGTGTGTCTTAAGGTGTTATTTTACTACAAACTCTAGGGATGTTTGTGACACTTATAGGAATAGCCCAATAGATTGATCGGAAAGAATAACTTTGAGGTGGTTTCGTACCCTACAATAATTTCTTTGTTTGTTCTTCGCTATTAGTGACTTTGGAGTGACTCTTTGTTGCATGTTGAGGGATTTTTATATGATCTAAGTATGTTATCCTTGTTGAGAGAACATGCACTAGTGAAAGTATGAACCCTAGGCCTTGTTTCGAAGCATTGCAATACCGTTTGTGCTCTTTTATCATTAGTTACCTTGCTGTTTTTATAATTTCATATCAGAAAACCTTTATCTACCATCAATATTGCACTTGTATCACCATCTCTTCGCCGAACTAGTGCACCTATACAATTTACCATTGTATTGGGTGTGTTGGGGACACAAGAGACTTTTTCTTATTTGGTTGCAGGGTTGTTTGAGAGAGATCATCTTCATCCTACGCCTCCCATGGATTGATAAACCTTAGGTCATCCACTTGAGGGAAATTTGCTACTGTCCTACAAACCTCTGCACTTGGAGGCCCAACAACGTCTACAAGAAGAAGGTTGCGTAGTAGACATCAATATGGACGTCCATGGTTCCTCTATCGGTCACTGAGCGAAGGTGTTTCGTTCATGTCTATGATTTAGCGAACGTACGGGGTCACAAGCTTAAGGTAATCATGATCCGCTGAGTGTTAATAGGATGATAGTATTGAGGATTTATGTTCCAAGAGGAACCGAAAGAGTTTCGGAGATTATCGGGAAATACCAGGTATTGCCAATAAATAATATATATGTGAATTTTTTAGGTGATGTTAAATTATATATAAAAGGTTCTAGTAATTGTTAGAGGAATTTTATATTTAATTTAATATCAACGGGCCTTAAACGACCTAGTGGTGGAAGGGAACTTGGGCCGCTGAGGCCCAAGTGGAGGTTGTGCCCCCCCCCCTTCCTGGAGGGGAGGCCGAATTGGACTAAGGGGAGGATTCGTCCTCCCCCTCTTGGTCGGCGCCCCAAGGAGGGACTTTCTCTCCTTGGTGGCAGACCCTCCTCTCCCCTCAAACCTATATATACTAGAGGATTTTGTCCATTGAGACACACAAGTTTTGAACCCTCCTCCAGTTCATCTGGTTCTAGTTCTAGTTGGTCCTAGTTGAATTATTAGAGCTACACCTAGTTCCTCTAATCCTCATAGTTAGAAGTCTGGTGTGGTTCTAATCTCCTCCTCTAATTCTTCGGCGACGGTTAGCTCTGGATGACGAAACACTGGCGGATCGTGAAGACTGTATGCTTGTAACTGATAACCCACAAGTATAGGGGATCATTTCTAGTCTTTTTGATAAATAAGAGTGTTGAACCCAACGATGAGCTAAAGGTAGAACAAATATTCCCTCAAGTTCTATCGACCACCGATACAACTCTACGAACACTTTAACGTTTGCTTTACCTAGAACAAGAATGAAACTAGAAGTACTTTGCGAGAATAAACTACAAATAAATTGCAAGATAATAAGAGTAGATAGCTTTTGTCAACAAGAAAGTCATTTGTCCCTAGGCAATCGATAACTAGATCGGTAATCATTCTTGCAATTTTATATGGGGGAGAGGTATGAGCTAACATACTTTCTCTACTTGGATCATATGCACTTATGATTGGAACTCTAGCAAGCATTCGCAACTACCAAAGATCATTAAGGTAAAACCCACCCATAGCATTAAGTATCAAGTCCTCTTTACTCCCATACGCAATAGCCCACTTACTCGGGTCTGTGTATTCTATGACTCAAGCCACCCACTATAAGCGAATTATGAACGTATTTGCAACACCCTACAGCGGGGATCCCTCACGTTTGCGTGACACGGAGGGCACCGTAGGACAACACCATAATAAAATATACACTCATACCAACCACGATCATCGATTAGCCCATAGGACAAAACAGATCTACTCAACCATCATAAGATAGCCATAGATCATTGGTAAATAATATATAGCATTGGGCACGATGTTTAAGTAGAGATTACAGCGGGGAGAAGGGGTGTTACACCACTACATAAAGGGGTGGGGGAAGTTGGTGTTGACGGTAGCAATATTGTTGATGTAGATCACCGTCACGATCCTTGCCCCCACGGCGCTCCAGCGCCACTGGGAGAGAGGGGGAGAGAGCCCCTTCCTTCTTCTTATTTCTTGCCCCCCTAGATGGGAGGAAAGTTCCCCTGTGGTCCATGGCCTCCATGGCGGCGGAGGGGCAGGATCCCCTCCTAGATTGGATCTTCCTCTCTGTTCTCTTCCCTTTCGCGTTCCTGTTTTCTGGCTGAAAACCGTTTCTTATATTCCCGGAGATCTGTAACTCCGATTGCTCTGAGATTTTAACACGATTTTTTCAGGATATAAGCTTCCTTGCGCCCGAAGTATAGCTCCAGCCAACTTATGAGGAGGGCACAACCCACCACCACGCGCCTGGGCTGCCTAGCATGCCCAGATGTCTTGTGGTGGCTGCGGGCCCCCGTTTGCGTTGATTCCACCTCCCAAAAATCATAAATATTCCAAAATAATTCTTCATAAATTTTTATCGGGATTGGACTTTGTTTGATATGGATATTCTGCGAAACAAAAAATATGCAACAAACAGGAACTGTCACTAGGCACTGGATCAATAGGTTAGTCCAATAAATCATATAAAATGTTGCCAAAAATATGTGAAAGTTGTATAATATTGGCATGAAACAATCAAAACTTATAGATACGACAGAGACGTATGAGTAACCAAGTAGAGAGGCCGTGCTTTCGGTCTTCCATTCGAGGGATCGTTCGAGGGCGGTTCGCGGGATCATCATCAACGGTTCGAGGGACTCCAAGTATGATCTACACCGACTTGTCTACTTCCGTTGCACTTTGGAGTTGGTAATGATTGTTGATCCAAACCCTACATGCATCTTCATATTGTTCTTGGTTGATCATAGGGTGGATTTTTTTGTTTTCTACTAAGTTTCCCAACAGGCACCACCTCTAGCCTCAGCGGAAATACATAAGTAGATGACGATGATGAGTCTAGTGCCACCTATGGTGTTGTTTGGGCACACTACAAGGGAATCACATGTGATGTCAATGGCAACACACATAGTCTCACCGAAATGGCACTATTTAGGTCAATGGTGTCATCGGTTTCGACGAATCAGGAAAAGGTGACATGGTAGTTAGCTCCGTATTGCAAGCACGAAATCTAGAGAGGAGGTGCTCCACACATTGCTTAAAGTATACTGTAATGATATGAGCCCCTGGATCCTCTCATGGTGACAAGTGTGACAAAAGATGGTTAGGTATGATACAAAACATTTGTGTACTATAGGGTTTGGAACATGACTCTCTTCCCTGAAAGCAAGATAGAAGGTTCGAACCCGAGTACCCCTTTATCTCACCTTTCTGGGAGACAAGAAGATTAGGTTTCTCTGTCTATCGTCAGTGCCACCGCCTGTGTGCCTCTACCCTGGAGTCCTTAGGGCCATGGAGGCACAATGAACTTGACCCTTTTCGACAGGAAGGCTCCAACTTTGTTTTAGCTACAATTTTCACTTTAGTTAGGGTTCGTGTCCTGCTCAGGGAGGCAAGGTAGCATCGGTTCCTGATGATGGAATAAGAACCTTCCTGCGCAGCCTCCGACTTGGTGGTGCATTTAGCATCGTGGAAGGGCGTGTGGAGGTATGTCTCTGACGTATCTCGTGGGATTCGGATGGTACTGGACATCAGTGGATCTATTTGGATCTAGTCTTTGTTTGGGTAGTGTCATGTTGGACCGTCCTGACCTATGCGGTGGTTGTTGTTCTGGTGCGGTGGTGCTTTGGGACCTTAGCAAGTCGACTTCCCAACTATCTGCTACTACAAGGTTTGCCCGACTTTGATAAGGGACGGGTGATGGCGGCGGGAAGCCTTCAGCTCTCTCAAGTGCTTGTAATCATCGCTAGGTGGTCCACAGATTTGGCTGTAATTTTTGTTACTTCTGGTGTTCTTTGTACTACCATGACAGATGGTGAATATACTGAAAGTTTTTTCCACAAAAATTAAAGAAAAATAAAGCAAGATAGAAGAACAATTGCTCCAATTATTGCTTACGTATAGGTCTAACAATCCAACCTAAGTATATCTTATTTCTAATGAGTAGGGCGTTTCGATGCCCAGGCTCATATGCACCCGGTTAGAAAAAAATCGTAACAAATTCGTAAAACATTCAAAAAATTCCAAATTTTTTTGTGCGGTAGAAAATTTGATGCCCGCTCCAAATTTCAAGTCATTTGGACATATGAGCAGCTCTTAGCAAAAAAAAAAACAAATCGGACCGAAACAGTACATGAACAATAAACATTTTTATAGACCCCCAATTTGTTTTTTTTGCATAGAGCTCCTTAGATGTCCAATTGATTTGAAATTTGGAGCGGACCTCACGCATCAAATTGTCTACCGCACACAAAAAAATTGGAATTTTTTTATTTTATCTAGTATTTGTTTTGATTTGTTTCGTCAGGACGGGTGCAGATGAGCTCAGATGCAGAGATGAATTTTTGATTTTCAATTGCCTAAGAACCTAGCTTAAAGATAAGTTATAATTTAAAGGGTAGAAAGTTCTAAAGCAAACATTGAGATTCACATCCCATAATTGTGAGATGCCATGATGGAGCCATTTACTTGCGTACATCTACTATATCACTAAGCTCTCTAGGGTAAAAGGCCTCACAATCAATTGAGGTGTCCGATTGAAATTGAGTCACCCGATGTTGACCAAGTCAACAATTTTTTAAAGCTCTCATTCAATTCTTTTATATACTACACACTATGATTCCTAATTTTTAAGTCCTCACGATTAATTGAGGTCTTCAGTTTAGAACTTGGTCACCTGATTTTGACCGAGTCAATAATTTCTCAAGGAGCTCCCCCATTTAATTATTTTAATTCACCATATTCCGTAATTTTGAAGCTTTTTTATTTGATTGGGATATTTGATTTTGAATTTGGTTTACGTTTTGATCGGGCCAACGTATTTTTCAAATCAATCAACACCAACTGGCTAGAAAAATATATCAACCCCGTGCACCCTCTTACCATCTAGAAAAAAGAAGCGCCACCATGTGATGATACTATAGCACCAATATAGTAAATGTAGCCACCGACGCAGCAATTTACCGACAAAAGTATGAGTTGGTTAGCGCATAACATAGAATCACACCATGAAAGGCCCACAAATAACCGCATTATAAGTAAACATAAAAGACACACCATCATTTTCCCCATTCGCCAAACTAATATTTCATCAGTTCCAAAATACAAGGGGTACTAGTTCTTTCGAAAGTCAAATTTCTTTAACTTTGACCAAGTTTAGAGCCAAAAATATCGACATCCATAATATTAAGCCAAACAATTATGGAAATTCATTTCATGATGAATCTAATAACACTAATTTGATATTACGAATTTTGATACATCTCTTCATAAATTTGATCAAACTTAAAGAGGTTGGACTTTTCAAAAAAATAATACACCTTATATTTTAAAACAAAATGAGTATTTTTTTTTAAGAATCTCAACAATAACAACGGTGTAGCAAAGCACGTCCAACCCTTCTAGTAACAATTACTTGTTCTTGGCCAACATTACTGCTTTTGCTGTTTTAGGGTGAATATGTGAGTTTCTTATTGATACACCGGCTTTTAATCGTTGTCGGAAAGTTGAACACTGGAAGTACATCATAAAAGTTATGTAGTTTGTGATAATTCGTAGGTATCATTGTTTGCTGTCGCAGCAAGCGATTCCTTGTATGTCCCCTTTATTTCATTATATGTTGGTCTTTCCTGAACTTTTTTAGTAGAGTAGAACATAATCCCTGAAACAGCCCGAAGAGGTAGCACTATACTAAACTGCATGTGATATTTAATTCCTCACGAAGCATGTGGGATAATACTAATGATTTAGATTGCCTCTCATTGATGTTTGACTAGGTAACCCTTGTCTTAAAATATATACGTATCTGCCTACGTAACCATGTGAATCCACAAGCATGTCTGCATTTTTAGAGTTTCTTGCAAGATTTTCAACTGCAGTGAGATTATCTTACAGTATCCAGCGCAGCTACTTGCATGGCTTTCTGAGTATAGAAGGGAACGTACGTAACCTACTAGCCTAATTGCTAGTGCAGTTAAGGTTCAACGAACCAAATTTCAGCGCTAATTTAAGAGGAGGAACCCGTACAAATAGGGGGGGAGCCGGTCAAAACCTAAACCAAAAACGCAATTGTGGACGAAGATCAGGACATGCGAAATTCCAAGTGAGTCCTCTGTGGATCATGGCCAGCCAAAAGAATATCTGGAGACCGATCTATGGCTCAGCTCAAACCATGCAAGATTTTGAGGCAAGCTAGCTAGCTAGCCATGCATGTCTCCTAGTACTAGCAAGTAGCAAGTTGGTAATTTATTTTGGGTGTCCTTTTCTTGTACCAGGTCAACTTCCACACCGCCTCATTTGTCCCTGTAGGAACAGGAGATGGGAAAGGAAGCGATAGCAAGCATCTCGATTGTTCCCATCCTGTTGTCCACTTACGCTACTTGACAACCGTAGGACTGCACTTGCCGCACAGTACAAAAAGGTTAACTTTCTGTTAAGTTCCAGTCGTTGCCACGAAGATCCGGCCGCGGGAAGGGCTTTCCACGCGACGCAGACATGTTACTTTCTTGACTTAGACACTTAGACCCCGTTTGGAGCGCGGGAATTGCCTCCAGTTCCCTGTCATTCTGCCCACAAATCAACTGTTGCATATCTAAACTTTCCGGCACTGTGATCCGGAGGCAGACTCTATGCCATGCCACATGGATACTTTGGATAGACAGGGGAAAATATGGAAAAGCATGACGAAAGGAGGCTCTCCTTGTGAAGAAAACCGACGAAAATTACAGTGATCTGAACGCTCCATCACACGGTCAGTGATTCCAAGCTTTTGGAGGCTTCTGCCTTTTTTTTTTCCCCGCAAAAAAAAAGGCAGAAGCTTCTTCTCGGCGATGTCCCGGCAACGAGAGTGATGGATACTGACCGGTGCGGGCAACAAAGTCCCAAATGGTAGAGCCGTCTCTCCGCCAAACTGCCGGTGGCCACTCGACCGGGCCGGAGCCTCAGACCGGCCGGTAAAAAGTTAAAAGTTCCTTCACATCACCTCCTAATTTCTACCACGAGAGAAGAAGGTAGTAATAGTAAGCTCGAGCTTCCGCCTACCAAGAAGAATCTACACTCGTGGAAATACGTTGTCTCCGGTCAGTCTCGTCTCGCACGAATTCGCTAGAAGCCAAGAGCCAAACATCCCCTTCCTTAACGTTCGATCGCAACCGGCCGCGTGCGTCCAAGCCCATGGCCGTTGAACCGGTCCTCCGCCTCGAGCTAGCGGTTTTGAACCGGTCTAAAGACCTGCATGCGGAACTCATCACATCAACGTCGCGACTGACAGCCAGGAGAGGAAGAATTAGAGGAAGACAGCGACTCTAGGGCTGCATCCGGCCCCAACGACAAATAACCGAACAATCCGTCGTCCATGATCCATCCACATGCGCATGCACTTGCACTTGCTTGCGCGGTCGCGTCGTCGAACGACAGCGCCGCCCACGCGATCGGGCCTCCCTTCCCTTTGAACTGGTCACGGCGTGTTGCCGCGTGATCTGGTTTGATCGACGCGATATCTGGGAGGCCGGGAATTAGCTAGCGAGCGCCCGGACTTGGATCGTCGTCGCCGGGATCCCGGGGGCGACGGCGACGTGCCCGTTTCGATCCATTGCGTGTGGCGAGCGTGTTACGTGGTGCATGGGAGTATTATTGTCTCGCGGGTCTTTTTCTGCCCGCATGTCGTGGCGGTGAGCCGGCTGAAAACCAATCAAGGTGGGGAATGTTATGGCCGGTGATTGGCAGCGCGTCGCCGGTGCGTGGCCGGTGGGCGGGCGACGACGACGGGCATGGCACGACAGGTCTGTGGTCTGTGGAAGAGCGCTTCACTGCTAGCTACTCCCTCCGTTCCAAAATAGATGACCTAACTTTGTATTAAAGTTAGTATAAAGTTAAGTCATCCACTCCCCCGTCTTAAAATAAGTGTTTTGACTTTAGTATAAATTTGTATTGGAGCTAGTATAAAATTAAGACACTTATTTTACGACGGAGGGAGTATTTTGGAACGGAGGGAGTAACTACGTGAGTAACTACGTGTGTTCACAAGTGTGTACCGGTAATTCACTCCCACGGCGGCAAGCAAGTAGTAGTACAACTGCCATACGAGCTAGTAGCTCGAAGTGGAACCAGGACGCTTCTGGACCGATCCAGCTCCTCCTCGGCGTTCCATGCGGTCGCCGCTGTGGAATTCTTTCTGCCTCCGGCCGGGCGCGGAGTTTCCGAAGCGCGTACGACCACCGCCCCTGGGAAAACCGGTGACCAACCCGGACCGGCGGATAGGGCACGCCGTTTCGCTGTCCATGCACGGGACGTGGAAATTCCACTACTGATCCATCGCCATTGCTCCGTATAGCAGCCTAGCTACAGAGGAATAATTCCCCCGTGGCAATCGGGAGCGGTATACGGTATTACCTTTGTAGACAGGGTACCTTTCATCAGCGTCCCTTGAGAGGGACGGTCGCCCAGTCCTCCCTGCCACTATGTACATCTGTACAAGCTACTAGATGTAGATGTAGACTTGTGACTGTTCTGGCTTGGATGGATGGTGACGCCTACGTCTGTATCTCAGTGTCTGTACGTAGGTGTGGTACCAAGGCAACAGCCAACCACTAACTGATATACTCCAACCTACGAGTAGTATTATCATAACTTTAATAGTCTAATAGATATGATGAGAAGAAGAATGTGTACTGCTCTCTTCAGCTGCCAAAAAAATTGTAGGACTCTTGTCTCAGCGTATAACAACACTTAAAAAAATGTTAATCTAAAAAAGGCAGTCAAGGAGAAAGTTCTCTGCCGTTTTGCTCTTCTAACATGTGCTTTCTGAAACAGCTGGGTTCTCTCTCTCGAATTTCATAATGAAATTGGGGGCCCTTTGGGGCTCCTTTTCCTCTAAAAAAAGAGGAGTAATCGGGCATTCAGGAGGTAAAGCAGGATGCTGGAGTAGACAACATCATTGGCGACAGCAGCAGCATCAAATAAGAAAGAAAAGGGAACACCATTCAAGCTATACCTCAGAACATATGTTTCTCTTTCTTGTACAGAACAGATGTGTCTTCAAGGCATGACCACCATCAAGTCGGGGGGGGCAACGGGCAAGCAAACAACAAGGCAAACAGTAGATAGAAACAGCATATGGTTCCTTAATTTTCCATAATATACTAATAGGCACCGACGCCAAGCAAGTAGTCAGATCATCATTTACAGGAACACGGAGTCAGACACTATCATACAGCATTGGCTAGCACTACAGATGAAAAGAGTACCTAGGTTTCGAGATCATACAGCATTCAGAAGGTCGTCGCCAGTTAAGGGTGGTACTTCGAGGCTCGGATGTGATGATACCATGTCACGGGCACAAAAAGACAGTTGCATAAGTCATGCTTGCCCCTACTTTGGGAGGAAGGACGACATCGCCCGTCTGAATTCAAGAGATCCTAGAGCAGATTTTGGTAAAGGGCTGCCTCCAGGGAACCACAAATCACCTTTGCCAGGAAGCATAACCTGTGGGCTTATACTCTTGTCACCATCACTTGTCTCAGCAGGAAGAGCTTCATTCTTTTTCTTCACAAATTCGAAGAACTCCGCAACTTGACGAGCATATCTTCATGGGCAACATTGAAACATCAAACGGGTGCAGAGATTTGAAGGAAGTTAAGAGCACATGGGGTGTTCAGGACTTTGGTGATACATTATTAAAATAACATTGCAGGTTGCTATAAACTATCATTATGAGGAAATTCGATAAAATGCCAGTCTTAGTTTGTTCTTTGATTAAATGGCATGCCATGTGTCGCTGACAAGCGGGTCCTGGCGTGGAATTTTATAAAGGCCAAATTAAGACGTGGCATTTTATCTAATCTCCACAAATACATGCTACTGCCAATAGGAGTATATCGGGAATTACTACATAAATAATTCAAGAGACAAAATAACAAATACTGAAAGCATTGAAAATAGTGTATTGATCTACATGTTCCAAAA
Organism: Triticum aestivum; assembly: GCF_018294505.1. Classification (NCBI taxonomy): domain Eukaryota; kingdom Viridiplantae; phylum Streptophyta; class Magnoliopsida; order Poales; family Poaceae; genus Triticum; species Triticum aestivum. The sequence continues at coordinate 667,918,606 of NC_057801.1, forward strand.
TTGAACTCACTAATGTTGTTGGAATTGTTGCCAACTGAATCCAAATAGGAAAGGTTAAGCTGTGATGTGTAAACTGACCCAAAAGTACAATATTCAGTGATTTGTATGTGCTTTTTTACATGTTCAGTTTACTGTTTCTTTTTTACCTACTATGTGACACTAGTTCTGTACTGTATATCATGCCTGCTACATTGTTACAAGTGAATTATCTGAAGTCTAGGTCTGGTTAGATATGAACGGACAACAAGGATAACAAATTGAATGTGTGATGACTTTTTCTTACAAGTGTCAAAGTGTATAAATACAGACCTAGCAAGGCTGGACTTGGTATCAAAAGCATTTCACAGGAATTAGAAAGTTATATGCAAAGAATCACCTATAAGCCATCCAGATTGTTTACAAGTATATGTGTTGTCCGTTCATATCTAACCAGACCTAGACTTCAGATAATTCACTTGTAACAATGTAGCAGGCATGATATACAGTACAGAACTAGTGTCACATAGTAGGTAAAAAAGAAACAGTAAACTGAACATGTAAAAAAGCACATACAAATCACTGAATATTGTACTTTTGGGTCAGTTTACACATCACAGCTTAACCTTTCCTATTTGGATTCAGTTGGCAACAATTCCAACAACATTAGTGAGTTCAATTTTGGAACATGTAGATCAATACACTATTTTCAATGCTTTCCGCTCAAACAATATCATATTCTTAACTAATGCCTGCTTAACAATAAAAGAATATAAATAGAAAACTGAAACAATGCTCTCAGGAATATAAAGGTTCTGATCACTTACTGTCGTTTAGCTTCAATGTCCTTGTTAAAATCAATGTCATTTTCACAGTCCAGGATCAGAGCAGGAACCTAATTCGGAATAAGCATCAATATGTGACCAAATAACTCCTTACAGATCACACTTGGGCAAATAAAGGTAGGAGAAAGTTACCTTCTGGATACTAGAATGCATATGATCTCCTTCCAGGAAGAACACTCGATCTCGTATTTCTGGATGTAGTGAGCCCTCCATATGAATTGGAAGCTGACTGACTGACAACAAACCAGAACCTTGCCCTTTGGACGGAAGTAGCCAGCTTTCATGTTTCTCATGCAAACCTTGAAGGTAATCAAGACTGACACCACCCTCCTCAGACCTTTTCCGAACCATCATTCTTTTGTGGCAGGTGTCAGGGCTAGCTCTTAGATAAATAAAACCATCAGGGACAAGACCCGGGAGAGATGACACAACTGGGTCGAACCAGGAATCGTAAATGCTGATTTCCATCTCGTTCATCCACTTAGCTTCATGAACAGCACGGACAAAAACCTGAAAATCAACACGAGTTTACTCTCATTAAATAGGAAAAGATGTTTACAGTGGGATAGATCAAAAGTGAAAACTAGTGTTTTCGGCAAAGATATGACCTACCATTCTATCACTGAAAACACTTCTTTCCATCAGCCGGAGAGGCTTTATTCCACTTGAAGACTCCCTCTCTTGCATCACCCTTGTCACAAAGACGTAATTCTGGAAAGTGTAAGCATACCTCTGTGGTTCAGCATAGAAAGCATCAAGTATGTTAAAGTGATCAGGCCCAATATCCTGCCACTTTGCAACAGGTTCAGGTACTATTTCCACAAGGTCACGTAGTTCGATAGTCTCGTTGGCAATTCTTTGAAGGAATGTAGATTTCCCGACACTGATATTCCCTTCAACACAAAAGGTGAGCCTCTTTCTTCTGCAAGGCTTAGATGTGTCAGTGTCTTTCACCTCCTCATCAATGCTCTCTTTAATGAACAAAGTTATACTCTCAGCATGGTTCTTGTGTATGATGCCAACTGAACTTTGCAAGAACTCAACCATCTTCTCATCAGACTTGCCAAAGAACTGCAAAACTCAGGAAGTGTTAGCTCTAGGTGCGTTGAAGTTAAATTGAACCGGCAGAATTTGAAGTGAGGAAATCACCATCATATTCATAAGACAGGATTGTGACAAAGAACTAAAGAGAATAAAATAAAGCAAACCCAGAAAATAACAGACAAAAGTAATTTGTTCTTTTTTCCTTCAAACTTAAGAATTTCATGGTGATAATGCTCCAAAGCCTCCAATGATCACATAGTGGGAATCAAATTAACTTGTTTTATGCAATGCTACAATCAATATGATTTTGAGTTTTTGACAGCATATCTGAAGTTTGTGAGATGCAGGGTAGGCCTAGGCATAAACTTCAGGACTAAATCGTTGCTGCTGTAGATTTTGGAGCCAATGTGCATTTAGCAGTGCTGTCTCGAACTCTCGATTACTAAAACTGAGTGACCACCAGAATTCTAATGCCGAGTTGGTGATCAAGGACGGACTAAATTGCTTGCAATCACAGTACACCAACTGTAGTATGCCAGAATGCAGGTCTAAACATATCAGTTGCTTGAGCTAACAATAAGTGGTTGTATGTGCCGATATTTTCTCAGGCAACATATGTCAACAGAAATCTATTTTCCATGTGACCATGTCAACTCTGGCAATTCAAAGGAACTGGTGAAGAATCCAAGCATACGTGTTGCTTACATACTTTGCAAACTACAATAAAACAAAGACAAACAGTACGAACAATCCAGAACAGCCCACCCACGCACGCACCTTATCCCGATAGAGCTGCTTGAGCGGCGCCACGCCATCGAATCCCTTCTCAACGAGCTTCCTCTGGTTCCGCGGCCCGACCCCAGGAATGGCGAGCAGCTCCCCGCTCCCCGTCGCCGCATCGCCCCGGCCTCTCTGCCTCCTCTCTGGCGAATGACGACCCCCACCTCCTCTGGAGGCCCTACCCTCTTCATCTTCCTCTCCCTCTCCCTCTCCCGCGGCAATATCCCCGCGCCTCGCCGCCTCAGCGGAGCAGCAGAGCCCCCTCCTCGCGACCGCGCCGTCACCACCGCAGCGCAGCCACGGCAGGGGGCGGGGGCGCGCGGTGCTCGGTACCGAGCAAGTGGAGAGGGACGGACCTGCCAGGCGGAGCGCGGGCATGCGGGAGGAGGGCAGCAGCGGCCGGGCCGGGGCCGCGGCCGCGTCGAGGAAGGAGGCGGCTCGGGGGAGAATCCTGTGCATCGCTGGCTGAGGCGACGGGGGCGACGGAGGTCGGTCTCCGGCAGGCCACCGACCGGCGTGGCGGTGGCGGGCGGCCGGAAGGGATTGGGTTGCGGTGCGGTGGGGTTTAGGGTTTTGGCGTTATCATCTCGCGGGGCTGCCGGGATGAGGATGGGGAGGAGGTGGAAGGAGAGAGCTGGCGCGGTGCACACGAATGGTCCACGGGGACTCGAGCCTGTGCTGGGTCCACGGGAATTGAAAATGCGTAACACTTCGTTTGGATGTTCGTATTCAGGCCTGGCATTGGGTATTGGCATTCACCTGGGCCGAATAAGACGGCCGATGTCTCGATGAAATCACTTGTTGAGGAGTACTGGTTGCAAAAATCTCTCGTGTGGATTGACAAGTTTGATTGACTAGGGAGAGAGATGTGACGAAAATGGAGGTTTGAGCAACAATGAAGCTTGGGAAGGGAAGAGGTGTTCTTCTTGGGGAAGAAGACCCCCTTTATATAGTGGGGGAAAAGATACAACTGTTATCCCTTTTCTTAGCGCGCACGGCGTGGTATTACTGCACAAGGCCGCGTACTACCGCTGCACAGTGTGATACTACCGCAGACCAGGTGAGGACCTGTTGTAGAGGGCAACGAGCGGTAGAACCGCTGGAGCGGTACTACCACGCACCCCTACGGTACTACCGTAAGGCAGGGCTCAACTGGCACTGGAAAGGCACGGAAGTAATAAATTACGTTCGTAACTACTTCCGCTGAGGTTAGAGCTGTGCAAAAATCCGGCACAGTACTACCGCGAAGAGGCGGAAATAAAAAATTACATTCGCGTCTACTACCGCATGCGTCAGCGTCAGGACTGGAGGCAGCGAGAGCGGACTCGTTGAATTGATGATCCGCGTCTTCTCTAGGAGTGAAGTTGCTTGTATCGTGCAGGTAAAATCCTTGCTCAATAATTCTCCAAAGATTAGTAAAACTATGATTTAAATGACGTTTAAAGCGATACTGAAAGCACAAGTGCTCCCTGGGTGATTTAGGTAATTTATGTCAACATATGTCTTGTTGGACTAATACTTTTATCTAGTATATTTTAGATGAGTCCAATAGTGAAGTGGTATGGACAAGAGGATGTGGACCCCTTCAAAATGCTAAGGACAAAGGCCTGGCTCAAGCTTCAAAATTCAAGACTCTACATTTTATCTTTAGTGATTCAAGATCACATTGAGTCTATAGGAAAGCCAATGCTATTAAAAGGGGATGAGGTGTTGCTTAATGGCTTGCTTGCTCTCATGATGGTTAATGATATGCTCCAAAGCCCTCAACCACTTTCTCATATTCACATATGTCCCAAACCAAAAGTCAAACTCGGCCCCACCGAATTGATCCATCCGGCGCCACCGAGTTCATTTGACATAGCCACTGCCAGAAACCCTAGTCACTTCGGTCCAACCAATAGGGATCTCGGTCTCACCGAGATGGGATTGCAAACTCTCTGTTTCCCTTCGTAATGTTTCGTTTAACCGAGATGAACCGATCGGTCACACCGAGTTTGCAATGCAAACTCCCTGGTTCCCTTTCGTAATGTTTTGGCCCAACCGAGATGAGCGAATCGGTCCCATCGAGTTTGCCTGACCAACTCTCTGGTTAGCTTATTACCAAAGTCGGCCCCACCGAGTTTGTGTAATCGGTCCAACCGATATTACGTTATGCCCTAACCCTAATGATCTCGGTCCCACCGAGTTGACATGTCGGTCCCACCATAATTCCTAACGGTCACATTATGTACTGAATCGGTCCGACCGAGTTTTATGATTCGGTCCCACCGAGTTTGGTATATTATGTGTAACGGTTAGATTTTGTGTGGATGCTATATGTACCCCTCCACCCTCTCCTCATTCCAGAGGAAAGCCATCAGAACGTGCCTACACTTCCACTACTCATTTTCTGAGAGAGAGCCACCTACTCATGTGTTGAGACCAAGATATTCCAATCCAACCATATGAATCTTGATCTCTAGCCTTTCCCAAGTTTCTTTCCACTCAAATCATCTTTCTACCAAATCCAATCCTATGAGAGAGAGTTGAGTGTTGTAGAGACTATCATTTGAAGCACAAGAGCAAGGAGTTCATCATCAACACACCATCTATTACCTTTTGGAGAGTGGTGTCTCCTAGATTGGTTAGGTGTCACTTGGGAGCCTCCGACAAGATTGTGGAGTTGAACCAAGGAGTTTGTAAGGGCAAGGAGATCGCCTACTTCGTGAAGATATACCCTAGTGAGGCAAGTCCTTCGTGGGCGATGGCCATGGTGGGATAGACAAGGTTGCTTCTTCGGGAAACCTTCATGGGTAGAGTCCTCCGTGGAATCGCGCAGCTGTTACCCTTCGTGGGTTGAAGTCTCCATCAACGTGGATGTACGATAGCACCGCCTATCGTAACCACACCAAAAACATCCGTGTCTCCAATTGTGTTTGCATACTCCAATCTCATCCCTTTACTTTCTTGCAAGTTGCATGCTTTACTTTCCGCTGCTCATACACTCTTTTCATGCCTGCCTGAATTGTAATGTGTTTTGCTTGAAATTGTGCTAATCTATTTCCTCAATTTGAAAAACTTAAAAACTGCCAACTTTGTTCGTCGAGGGTCTAATCACCCCCCTAGACACCTCTTCTCGATCCTTTCAATTGGTATCAGAGCTTTTGTCTCCATTGCTTTGGTTTAATCACTATTGGAGGAAGATGGATAAGTCTACGTTGGAGAGTCTTAGACATAGAGTGCCCATACTTGATGGAGAGTACTTTCATGAGTGGAAAATGAGATGCTTGTGATTTTCAATGAATATTATTTGGAGAAGTACATTACTAGCCCTTGTGCACCTCACGTTGATCCTATGCATCCTACCCTTGATGAGTCCATTGACATGGTTCACAATCTTAGAACTATTAATCTTATCACTAGAGGTTTGCCTAGAAACTTGATTGGTTGCTTGCCTACTCTTGATTGTGCCTACACTATATGGAGATTTCTTGAGGAACGATTTCCAAACTATTCCTTGCAAAACTTAGATGAAATCCTTCATAAGTCTATTGCCTTGAATAAGATGAATTCCAATGATCCTAAGTTTGGTGATTGCCTTTTTGAGCTTACAAATCTTATGTGTGCCAAAGGAGATGTAGGAATCATTAGCGATATTATTTCCGAAGCTATTAGAATTCATAGAGATGAACATTGTCAAAATCATATATCTAATGAATCATTTTCTCTAGGAGATGATCATTTGCAAGATGATGTTGAACATGGATACTATGATGAGGATGATCTTGATGATGCGATGAGACACTTTGGTCTTATGGAAAATCTTCGCGGCTACATGGCTAGAGGAAAGGAATGGGTCCTTGATAGTGGATGTACCGATCACATGACCGGAGACAAGGAAATGTTTCGCGATCTTGCTGGAAACAACGTCCCTCAAAAGTATGTCACTTTTGGTGATAGCTCAAAGGGTAAGGTGGTTGGCCTCGGTAAGGTGGCTATCTCACATGATAGCTCCATACAAAATGTCATGCTCGTTGAATCTCTTGGCTATAATTTACTTTCGGTATCTAGACTTGCTGATTTCGGTTTCAATGTCCTATTTACCAAAGTAGACTGCCAAGTGTTTCATAGAGATAATCATGAAATGGTCTTTACCGGTATACATAGAGGTGATCTATACATTGTTGATTTCACTAAAAAGGCTCAACCTAGAACTTCCTTAGTTGCTAAATCTTCTAAAGGTTGGTTGTGGCATAGAAGGTTAGGTCATGTGGGGATGCGAAACCTTGACAAGCTTATTAAAGGTGATCATATCCTTGGTGTTAAAGATGTCATATTTGATAAGGATAGACTTTGCAGCGCTTGTCAAGTAGGTAAACAGGTTGGAGGAAGCCACCCCGTGAAGAACGTCATGACCACGAGGAGACCGCTAAAGCTACTTCACATGGATCTTTTCGGTCCCAACGCTTACAAAAGTCTCGGTGGAAACTCATTTGGTCTAGTTATAGTTGATGATTTTTCAAGATTTACGTGGGTGTTCTTTCTTGATGATAAATCACAGGTCCAAAAGATCTTCAAAAATGTCGCTAGGAAGGCCCAAAATCAATTTGATGTGAAGATCAAGAAGGTTCACAACGACAACGGAACGAAGCTCAAGAACGCCAATGTGGACACCTTTCTTGACGAAGAAGGTATCTCACATGAGTTCTCGGCTACGTACATGCCTCAACAAAACAGAGTTGTTGAGAGGAAGAACCGGACACTCATCCAAATGGCGAGAACGATGCTTGATGAGTACAAGACGCCAAAGCACTTTTGGGTGGAAGCGGTTGAGACAGCTTGTCATGCAACAAATCGCTTGTATCTCCACAAGCTACTCGGCAAGACGGCGTACGAGCTTCTCACCAGTAACAAACCCCAAGTTGGATACTTTCGAGTATTCGGCTCAAAGTTCTACATTCTTGATAAGTATCGTCACTCTCAATTTGCTCCTAAATCTCATGAGGGTTTCCTACTTGGTTATGGCTCAAACTCTCACACTTACCGTGTCTACAATAGTTTCACTGAAAGGTTGAAGATATAGTAGATGTGAAGTTTGATGAATCTAACGGCTTGCAAATAGAGCAATTGCCAATTGATGTGGGAGACAAAGACCCTTCAGAAGCAATCCAAGACTTGTCTATTGGGAAGGTCCGTCCAACGGAGGTGAAGGAGACTACCTTGTCTGTCCAAGTGGAAGCTTCTACCTCACGCCAAGGTGAATCAAGAGTCAATATGGAAGCATCCACAAGTGGGACACACCAAGATGAAGAAAACGAGGAAGTACACCAAGATGAACCTCATCAACCTCCTTCTCCACCACGACAAGACAATGACAACGTCAACAATGAAGAAGGCCAAGAAGAGGAACGAGATGATGAAGATTATGTTCCACCCCGATCAAAGCAAAAGCTCTCACGAGTTCGAGCAAGAGTCGCCAGAGACCATCCCGTCGAGCACATCTACAACGATATCCAAACCGGGAGAATCACCCGCTCTAAAACTAGTTTGGCTAATTTTTGTGAACATTATTCATTCATCTCTAGCATTGAACCCATGAATGTTGAAGAAGCATTGGAAGATCCGGATTGGATAAATGCCATGCATGAAGAGCTACACAACTTTGAGAGAAACCAAGTGTGGACGATGGTCAAGAAGCTCGACAACAACCACAACATCATCGGTACTAAATGGGTGTTTCGCAACAAGCAAGATGAAGATGGACAAGTTATTTGCAACAAAGCATGTCTCGTCGCCCAAGGCTACACTCAAGTCAAACGTATGGACTATGGTGAGACATATGCCCCCGTTGCTAGACTTGAGTCCATTCGCATATTACTTGCATGTGCTAATCACCATGACATCACTTTGTACCAAATGGACATTAAAAGTGCTTTTCTGAATGGTGAAATTGAGGAGAAAGTTTATGTTAAACAACCTCCTGGCTTTGTTAATCCTAAGAAACCCAATCATGTTTACAAACTTCACAAAACCCTTTATGGTCTTAAACAAGCTCCCAGAGCGTGGTATACATGCTTGACCAAGTTCCTTATTGAAAAAGGGTTTGAGATTGGAAAAATTGATTCTACTATTTTCACTAAAAGGGTTAATGGAGAATTATTTGTATGTCAAATTTATGTTGATGACATTATATTTGGATTAACTAACCCTCATTTTAGTGAGAAGTTCGGGAAGCTCATGTCGGAGAAGCTTGAGATGTCTATGATGAGTGAACTCAAGTTCTTTCTGGGTTTGCAAATGAAGCAAACTAAGGAAGGAACCTCTGTTTCTCAAACAAAGTATACCAATGACTTATTGAAGAAGTTCAATATGCAAGAATGCAAAGGTATGAGTACACCCATGCCTACTAGTGGACATCTTGACTTGACTAAAGATGGTGAACCCGTTGATCAAAAAGTTTATTGCTCTATGATTGGTTCATTATTATATCTATGTGCCTCTCGTCCCGATATCATGCTAAGTGTGTGCATGTGTGCACGTTATCAAGCAGCTCCCAAAGAATGTCATCTTAAGGCTGTGAAAAGGATAGTTAGATACTTAATACATACACCAAATTTTGGCATTTGGTATCCAAAGAGGGTCTGTTTTAATCTTGTTGGCTACTCCAACTCGGACTATGGCACTGACAAGGTTGATAGAAAGTCCACTTTGGGTACTTGTCAATTTCTTGGTAGATCTCTTGTGTCTTGGTCCTTCAAGAAACAAAACTCGGTATCCTTATCCACCACCGAAGCAGAATACATTCCCGCTGGATCATGTTGTGCTCAATTACTTTGGATGACCCAAACTCTTAAAGATTATGGGATATATGTGAAACATGTTCCATTGCTTTGTGACAATGAAAGTGCTATTAAGATTGCCCATAATCCCGTGCAACATTCTCGAACTAAGCATATTGAAGTTCATCATCATTTCATTTGAGATCATGTTGCTAAGGGAGATATCAACCTTAAGCACGTTCGTACTAATAAGCAATTGGCTGATATATTCACTAAACCACTTGATGAGAAAGTATTTTGCAGATTGAGGGGTGAATTGAACATCATTGATGCCTCAAACTTGGAGTAGGAACTCCATTTGGATACATGCAAGGCATGAGCCTATGACTAATCCTTGATGTCTCTCTTATGATGATAATCATATATCTTGGAAATATTTGCACCCTTGCATGTTATCTAACCCTTTTAGGTACTTGGTGGAATCTAAATCTATGAGATTGCAACTCACTCACATCTTGAGCAATCTCAACATCACCAAGTCTCTACAATCCGGTGGTTGAAGACAAGGAAGCATGAAACTCTTCAAACATATCCTTCTAACAATTTCTATATATCAAAATTCATGATTGTCATTTTGGATGCACAAGTGCTATTCCTTGCAAGACTAACTCATGTAGGTAGATGAACTTCAAATTCCAAGTGGAGCTCCCAACTCTTGATGAGCTACATCAACCTTGAGCATCCCACACAAGTTCAACTACATGATCAAGATCATCATCACCACCCAAGGTATGTTATTCCATCTTAGAGAAGCTTTACCCCAAGACATGGGTCAAAGCAACTTAACAAGATGTGAATACATCAATATGCTTAAACGAAAAATGGCAACCCCATTTTGAGCTTAAACGATGAGTATGACCCATGATCAAGTGTCTTCAATTGACTCCTAAGTCAATATACTCTAACATAGGTGACTTTGTCGCCGACCTTGTCTAGATGAAGTTCCCTAGTGTTTCTACGTGGTCTTGCATTTGTGTCATGCATATTCGTTTCCCCTTTGAAAAAAAAACTTCATCTAGATTTCTTTTCTTTTATTTTTCGAATTTCCCTGCATCCAATTCATTGCAAATCATTTAGTTAAATTCCCTGCAAATCTTTGTGAGATTTTATTTGCCCAGTGAGCTGTGATGACTAGTGTTTTCTCTGTGGTGAACTCAGACACACCGGTTTGTCTCTTTCGGTTAAACCGAGAACCTTTCGGTGCCACCGAAGAAAACAACTCGATGTAGCCGATTTCAATGCTGAGAAAACAACTTGTTATTTGCTTCCTGCACATTTTGTTCCAGCTCCATTCGTTGATTCTTATCCTCTACAAGCACCATATTTTTCCCTGCTACTTTGTTATGTGACTCAAGGACCAAACCTTTTGACTCACATTCTAGGAGATCCTTCTTGGAAATTGATGTGAAAGGGGGAGAGAGCTCACATAAAAGCTTCATCACATCAAAAGGGGGAAAGATAAATGAATAATCACATCAAAGAGAGACCCCAGATGCTTGGTATTCAAAGAGGACAGAAGTCACATGTCTTTTAGAGGGGAAAGACATGTTCATGTTATTTCTGTGTTTGCTTTGATCCGATTTTCCGTTCCTTATCTTCTCCCAATATCCCATGTAAGATTCAGGGGGAGTAAGACATAAGTGCTCCCTAGGTGATTTTGGTAATTTATGTCAACATATCTCTTGTTGGACTAATACTTTTATCTAGTATATTTCAGATGAGTCCAACAGTGGAGTGGCATGGACAAGAGGATGTGGAGCCCTTCAAAATGCTAAGGACAAAGGATTGGCTCAAGCTTCAAAGTTCAAGACTCTACATTTTATCTTCAGTGATCCAAGATCACATTGAGTCTATAGGAAAGCCAATACTATTAAAAGGGGATGAGGTGTTGCTTAATGGCTTGCTTGCTCTCATGATGCTTAATGATATGCTCCAAAGCCCTCAACCACTTTCTCATATTCACATATGTCCCAAACCAAAAGTTAAACTCGGCCCCACCGATTTGATCCATCCTGCACCACCGAGTTCATTTGACATAGCCACTGCCAGAAACCCTAGTCACTTCGGTTCAACCGACAGGGATCTCGGTCTCACCGAGATGGGATTGCAAACTCTCTGTTTCCCTTTGTAATGTTTCGGTTTAACCGAGATGAACTGCTCGGTCACACCGAGTTTGCAATGCAAACTCCCTGGTTCCCTTTCGTAACGTTTTGGTCCAACCGAGATGAGCGAATCGGTCCCATCGAGTTTGCCTCACCAACTCTCTGGTTAGCTTATTACCAACGTCGGTCCCACCAAGTTTGTGTAATCGGTCCAACCGAGATTACATTATGCCCTAAACCCTAATGATGTCGGTCCCACCGAGTTGACATGTCAGTCCCACCAAAATTCCTAGCGATCACATTATGTACTGAATCGGTTCGACCGAGTTTTATGATTCGGTCCCACCGAGTTTGGTATATTGTGTGTAACGGTTAGATTTTGTGTGGAGGCTATATATACCCCTCCACCCTCTCCTCATTCCAGAGGAAAGCCATCAGAACATGCCTACACTTCCACTACTCATTTTCTGAGAGAGAGCCACCTACTCATGTGTTGAGACCAAGATATTCCAATCCAACCATATGAATCTTGATCTCTAGCATTCCCCAAGTTGCTTTCCACTAAAATCATCTTTCTACCAAATCCAATCCTATGAGAGAGAGAGTTGAGTGTTGGGGAGACTATTATTTGAAGCACAAGAGCAAGGAGTTCATCATCAACACGCCATCTATTACCTTTTGGAGAGTGGTGTCTCCTAGATTGGTTAGGTGTCACTTGGGAGCCTCCGACAAGATTGTGGAATTGAACCAAGGAGTTTGTAAGGGCAAGGAGGTCGCCTACTTCGTGAAGATCTACCCTAGTGAGGCAAGTCCTTCGTGGGCGATGGCCATGGTGGGATATACAAGGTTTCTTCTTCATAGACCTTTCGTGGGTGGAGCCCTCCATGGACTCGCGCAGCCGTTACCCTTTGTGGGTTGAAGTCTCCATCAACGTGGATGTACGATAGCACCACCTATTGGAACCACGCCAAAAACATCCGTGTCTCCAATTGCGTTTGCATACTCCAATCCCATCCCTTTCCTTTCTTGCAAGTTGCATGCTTTACTTTCTGCTGCTTATATACTCTTTGAATGCTTTCTTGAATTGTAATGTGTTTGCTTGAAATTGTGCTAATCTATTACGTCAATTTGAAAAACTTAAAAAATGCCAACTTTGTTCGTTGAGGGTCTAATCACCCCCCTCTAGACACCTCTTCTCGATCCTTTCAAATACACTCATGCAGCAAAATCCTCATTTTTCACAAGCTTAGGAGGAGGACCAACATGATTCATATGTGTGGAGGGAACCGGTCCTCCATAGGTAAGGGGAGGTTCAACATGGGCAAATATGCCACTCCCACTCCTACCACTAGGCAAAGGAACTTGCTCACTACTAGCACCTTCCTTTTTGGAGTTAGCATCCGCCACCTTGTTAGCGGGATCTACCACTTCCAGCGGTTCGGTGGATAATTTAAGGTCATCAAGAAACTCCTTAAACATGCCTTTAACCTCGGTCGTCATGGAGGTTTTCAATGTGTCCAAAGCCGCATTGAACTCCTCACAAGGGACCGAGAATCCCCCATCAGCCATAGACGAGGACAGATTCACAATGGGGTGCTCCCCCTCGTCTCCAGTGGCAACCATACTCTTCGGGCAGTAAAGTCCTTAATAAAGAGATGAGGCTCTGATACCAATTGAAAGGATCGATATGGTTGACTAGAGGGGGGGGGTTGAATAGGCAACTAACAATTTTTGCTTTTCTTGTCCAAATTAAACTTAGCATCAAAGTAGGTTGTCTAGATGTGCAACTAGGTGAGCAACCTATATGATGCAACAGCAACAAGCACACAAGCAAGCAAGGGATACACCACAATGAAATCTTGCACACATAAAGGTAATAGATAACCAAGAGTGGAGCCAGTGGAGAAGAGGATGTGTTACCAAAATTCCTTCCCTTTGAGAGGAAGTACGTCTCCGTTGGAGCGGTGTGGAGGCATAATGCTCCCCAAGAAGCCACTAGGGCCACTGTATTCTCCTCACGCCCTCACACAATGTGAGATGCCGTGATTCCACTATTGGTGCCCTTGAAGGCGGCGACCGAACCTTTACAAACAAGGTTGGGGCTATCTCCACAACTTAATTGGAGGCTCCCAACGACACCACGAAGCCTCACCACAATGGAATATGGGCCTGAGGTGACCTGAACCGTCTAGGGTGCTCAAACACCCAAGAGTAACAAGATCTTCAAGGGATTAGTGGGGGGAATCAAACTTCTCTTGGTGGAAGTACGTGTAGATCGGGGCCTTCTCAACCAATCCCTAGAAAATTAACAAGTTTGATTGGCTAGGGAGAGAGATCGGGCAAAATGGAGGTTTGAGTAACAATGGAGCTTGGGGGGGGGGAGGAAGAGGTGTTCTTCTTGGAAAAGAAGACCCCCTTTATATAGTGGGGGAAAAGATCCAACCGTTATCCCCTTTCTCAGCCTGCACGGCGCGATACTAGTGCACCGGGTGAGGACCTGTTGCATAGAGCAACGAGTGGTAGAACCGCCTGAGTGGTACTACTGCGCACCCCTATGGTACTACCATAAGGCAGGGCTCAACTGACGCTGGAAATGCACGGAAGTACTAAATTGCGTTCGTAACTACTTCTGCTAAGGTTGGAGCTGTGCAAAAATCTGGCACGGTACTACTGCTCACAGGGAGCGGTACAACCGCAAAGGGGCGGAAGTAAAAAATTACATCCACGCCTACTACCGCTTGCTTCAGTGTCAGGACTGGAGGCAGCGGTACTACCGCTCACCAGGAGCGGTACTACCACTAGACACCGCGGTACTACCGCTCTCTTGAACAGTACTACCGCATGCCCCTGCGGTACTACTGCTCCCTTTAATAGTACTACTGCACGCCACAGAGGCTTTAGCATTTGACGACCTTCAAATCGCAGAGACATGGATAAACGAACGGTGCTTCATCGATGTGAAGGAAAGGTGGTGCAAAGGAATAGATGTGTACGTGTTGATTCCACCCTAACCTTTCTGAAGCAGACCCCCTCTTAATAGTACAGCTTACCTACGACTCAAATCCACCAAAAATAAACGTAGAGAACAGCCGTCTTCAATAGGCTCCGAGGGGCACCGAATTGTCTTGTGCCTAGACATGAGATATCTGAAATGCTCAATGCACACGATTAGTCCGCAATGTCATCAATCACCAAAACCACTTAGGGAGAAATATGCCCTAACAATCTCCACCTTTTTGGTGGATTGATGACAATACGAGATTTGCACATAGAGATATATAAAGAGCATAAACAAACCCAAAATCTATAAAATATAGACATGCTCCCCCTAGATGTGTGCATTCTATAGATATGCTTTGGACTGCAAAACACACATACTAGGATCAACACCCCCCCTATATTTTATAGACAAGGCAATCCTTGCAACTAGATGAGTGACACTAAGCATGTAAGCAAGTATAGCAAGTGAGCATGATAATGAGGGCACAAGACAACATAAACTCACAAGATACTAATCATACTTAACAATAAAAGGATAAGAGTGAAGGCGTATGTCTCACACCATATGATAGGATAAGTCTCCGGTCTCACACGCAAATAACACAAACCATATCAACGACGAAGGTTCAATGAAAGCAAGGAGACAAAACAAAGTACTCACAAATCCTACACTCTCTCCCCCTTTGGCATCAAGACAACAAAAGGGCAGAGAGGACACCTAAGACACAAGTGGTAGCTCCTACTGAAGTGATCACCCAACAATCTCTTCATCGGAAGTAGCAGGAATGGTCTCCCTATCTGACTCGACCCACTGATAGCCCTTCTTCTTCATCCAAGTAGCCTCAGGAGTGATGGTGTTCTCAGACCCACTCGAGACGTGCTTGCGAAGCTTCCTCAAAATCCGCTTGTCGCACTGGCGACTCTCCTTCTGAGCAATGTGAGTCTGATACTGTCCCTTGGCATGCATGCAGAATAGAGTCTTCACCCTGTCCTTAAGCTTTGTAGCCCAAGATGGCTCATCAAAGGGAGGCTCATACTCAGAGCCCTCCTCCTCCTCCTCCTCCTCCTCCTCCTCCTCCTCCTCCTCCTCCTTTGTAATCTCATATTCATCAATATCCATGCAGGCAGCCTCTGCTTTAGCCCGAGTAGTGGTGTTAGCCCACTTGTTCTTCCATTGCAGCCTAATGGGCTCATGTCGAAACTAGTTGGGAGCATGAAACTCCTCACCCGGAAAGAGCTTATCCCAAGTCTTATGAATCAAGAGGTGCAAATAGGATCCATAAATGGGAACCTTGCGATGGAACACAACAGACTGATGCTCACACCACATGATGTGAGAGACATCAAGTGGTCCAGGTTGTTGAAAACGCGCTTCCTCACAAATAAGCATCATGCCCACAAGATTGGAATGCACCTTATCCTTGTCGCCCATGCGAGGAAAAAGAGAGTTGCGAAAGATCCAGTGCATGATGTTGAGAAACGGTTCAACACACGAGACTTCTTGCCATTGGGTAAAGTCTTCTCCACCAGGTATGGTTGAAGCTTGTTCTTGGAAGCAGACTCTGGGTTGGCATGCGGGCGGGTGCCAACGGGCACATCTAGCCCCTCATCACGAACATGCAACATATCCATGAACTCCTTCCACTCAACAGTCATCTTCTTTCCATTTGTCATCCAAGTCATGCTCCGTTCTCATCCGAGTGGAAATGGACAGAAGCAAAAAACCGAGCCAGAATCACCGGGTCATAGTCAAGGTGGAACATGATGGTATCCTCAATACCAAACTGCTCTACCAAATCCAGAGGCTCACCAAAATATGTCCGGTTCTTCCTCAGATGCTCCATGTCAATCCACTGAATGGGAACGTATATGTTCTGCTTGGCCTTGATCACATCTAGGTAGATGAGATTTTGTTGCTTGGTCCAGAACAAGTCATTGCCCCTTAGTTGTTCCCGAGGCTTGATGTAGGGGTTGAACTTCCTTCGAATATGAAAGTCTACAAGAGGCATGTCATCCAAGCTGACAACTGGCTCCTTGATCTTGGTGGCTGTTGTCTTGAAGTGGTGAGTTGGGGCATTGGACCCCTCAGAAGCTACTTGGTTGCGAAGACGCTTTGAGCTTGTATCACGACTTGGATTCGAGCACCTAGCAATGGAACCGGACCCACCACCTATGACACACAACGCAAACACACGAGAAGAGCGAGAAGAATTATTGCAAAGACCAAGGCCAATAGATGCCACTTCTTGAGCTTGCGTTGGTTTTTCCCTTGAAGAGGAAAGGGTGATGCAGCAAAGTAGAGTTAAGTATTTCCCTCAGTTTGAGAACCAAGGTATCAATCTAGTAGGAGATAACGCACAAATCACCGAATACCTGCACAAGCTATCAAACAAACTTGCACCCAACGCGATAAAGGGGTTGTCAATCCCTTCACTATTACTTGCAAAAGTGATATCTGATAGAGATAGATAAACAATAAAATAAATATTTTTGGTATTTTGGTTTATAGATCAGAAAGTAAAAGATTGCAAGAATAGTAGATCAGAAACTAAAATTGTAGATCGGAAACTTATATGATAGAAAATAGACCCCGGGGCCATAGGTTTCACTAGAGGCTTCTCTCAAGATAGAAAATAATATGCTGGGTGAACAAATTACTGTCGAGCAATTGATAGAAAAGCGCAAAGTTATGACAATATCTAAGGCAAGGATCATGAATATAGGCATCACGTCCGTGTCAAGTAGACCGAAACGATTCTGCATCTACTACTGTTACTCCACACATCAACCGCTATCCAACATTGTAAGGGCATATTTATCCCTAAGTGTTTTGGTGATTGATGACAATGCTTTTGCGGACTAATCATGTGCCTTGAGTTTCTCAGACATTTCATCGCTAGGCACAAGATGGTTCGGTGCCCCTCGAAGACTATTGAAGACGGCGTTTTTCTACGTTTCTTTTTGGTGGATTTGAGTCGTAGGAGAGCGGTACTATTAAGAGGGGGTCCGCGTCAGAAAGGCTCGGGTGGAATCATCACGTACATGTTTCCTTCCTTGTCTCCACCTTTCCCTTGCACTTTGGAGCATCCCCCATTTATCCTCTATGCGATTGTCCTGCCTGCTGTTGCTGAGCTTGCGGTAGTACTGCTCCCTGGAGCGGTAGTACCGCAGGCACCTGCGGTAGTACCGTGCCACTGCACGGTAGTACCGCGGGAGCCCACGGTAGTACCGCTCCTCTGGAGTCATAGTACCATGGCTCCCTGGCTAAGTACCGCTGCTTCGCGGTAGTAGGGGCAGATGTAATTTTTTACATCCGCGCCTGCACGGTAGTACCGCACGTCGTGCGTGGTAGTACCGCGGGAGCCCACGGTAGTACCGCTCCTCTGGAGCCGTAGTACGGTGGCTCCCAGGCCAAGTGCCGCTGCTTCACGGTAGTAGGGGTGGATGTAATTTTTTACATCCACGCCTCCACGGTAGTACCGCACTTCGAGCGCGGTAGTACCGTGACGGGTGTTTGCATCGTTTGTTTTCCAGTGGAAGTAGGCACGGATGTATTTTTATTCATCCGTGCCCTTCCCTGGCTAGGACTTTCCTTCCTCGCGGTAGTAGCGCTAGAGGGAGCGGTAGTACCGCGCTCGCGGTAGTACTGCTCTCAGTCAGGCATGTTCTAGTCTCTGCAGCTGCCGCGGTAGTACCGTGGTCCCTCACGGTAGTACCGCGTGGCCTTGCGGTAGTACCGTGGTCCCTCACGGTAGTACCGCGTGGCCTTGCGGTAGTACCGCGTTTCTAGAGCGGTAGTACCGCATGTCGCGGGCTGGATTAGTGGATAACGGTTGGATTTTGTCCACAGCTATAAAAGGGGTGTCTCCTACCTCTAGTTGACCACCTCTTCCATCCCTAAGCTCCATTGTTGCTCCAAGCTCCATTTTCGCCCGATCTCTCTCCCTAGCCAACCAAACTTGTTGATTTGCTCGGGATTGGTTGAGGAGGCCCCGATCTACACTTCCACCAAGAGAAATTTGATTCCCCCCACTAATCCTTAGGGGATCTTGTTACTCTTGGGTGTTTGAGCACATAGACGGTTGAGGTCACCTCGAAGCCATAGTCCATTATGGTGAAGCTTCGTGGTGTCGTTGGGAGCCTCCAATTAAGTTGTGGAGATTGCCCCAACCTTGTTTGTAAAGGTTCGGTCGCCGCCTTCAAGGGCACCAATAGGGGAATCACGGCATCTCGCATTGTGTGAGGGCGTGAGGAGATTACGGTGGCCCTAGTGGCTTCTTGGGGAGCATTGTGCCTCCACACCGCTCTAACGGAGACGTACTTCCCCTCAAAAGGAAGGAACTTCGGTAACACATCCTCGTGTCCACCGGCTCCTCTCTTGGTTATCTCGTGCCTTTACTTGTGCAAGCTTATTTGTGGTGTATCCCTTGCTTGCTTTTGTTCTAGTTGTTATTGCATCATATAGGTTGCTCACGTAGTTGCATATCTAGACAACCTACTTTGATGCTAACTTTAAATTGGTAAAGAAAAGTCTAAAAAGTGTTAGTTGCCTATTCACCCCCTCTAGTCAACTATATCGATCCTTTCAAACATGCATCTAGAGTATTAAGTTCATAAAGAACGGAGTAATGCATTAAGTAAGATGACATGATGTAGAGGAATTAACTCAAGCAATATGATGAAAACCCCATCTTTTTATCCTCGATGGCAACAATACAATACGTGCCTTGCTGCCCCTACTGTCACTAGGAAAGGACACCGCAAGATTGAACCCAAACCTAAGCACTTCTCCCATTGCAAGAAAAACCAATCTAGTTGGCCAAACCTAACCGATAGTTCGAAGAGAATTACAAAGATATAAAATCATGCATATAAGAATTCAGAGATGATTCAAATAGTATTCATAGATAAGCTGATCATAAATCCAAAATTCATAGATCTCGGCAAACACACCACAAAAAAAGTATTACATCGAATATATCTCCAAGAACATCGACGAGAACATGGTATTGAGAATCAAAGAGACAGAAGAAGCCATCTAGATACTAGCTATGGACCCATAGGTCTGTGGTAAACTACTCATGCTTGATCGGAGGGGCAATGGTGTTGATGTAGAAGCCATACATGATCGAATCCCCCTCCGGCAAGACATCGGAGAAGGTCCCTAGATGGGATCTCACGGATACAGAAGGTTGCGATGGTGGAAAAGTGTTTTCGTGGATGCGTCTGTTGGTTTGGGGATATATGGGAATATATAGGCGAAAGAATTAGGTCAGGAGGTGCACGAGGGGCCCACAAGGGTGGGGGGCGTGCCCTCCATGCTTGTGGCCACCTCGTGGCTCCTCCAACTTCATCTCCAAGTCTCCTAGTTGTCTTCTGGCGCAAGAAAAATCATCGCAAAGGTTTTATTCCGTTTGGACTCCGTTTGGTATTCCTTTTCTGTGAAACACAAAAACTGGGAAAAACAGGAACTGGCACTGGGCTCTAGATTAATAGGTTAGTCCCAAAATAATATAAAATAGCATAATAATGCATATAAAACATCCAAAACAGATAATATAATAGCATGGAACAATAAAAAATTATAGATACGTTGGAGACGTATCAAGTATCCCCAAGCTTAATTCCTGCTCGTCCTCGAGTAGGTAAAAGATAAAAACAAAAAATTTGATGTGGAATGTTACCTAACATATTTATCCATGTAATTTTCTTTATTGTGGCATGAATGTTCAGATCCGTAAGATTCAAAACAAAAGTTTAATATTAACATAAAAACAATAATACTTCAAGCATACTAATAAAGCAATTATGTCTTCTCAAAATAACATGGCCAAAGAAAGCTATCCCTACAAAATCATATGGTATGGATATGCTCCATCTTCATCACATAAAGTATTTAAATCATTCACAACCCCGACAACAAGCCAAGCAATTGTTTCATACTTTTGATGTTCTCAAACTTTTTCAACTTTCACGCAATACATGAGTGTGAGCCATGGATATAGCACTATAGGTGGAATAGAATATGATGGTTGTGGAGAAGACAAAAAGAGGGAGATAGTCTCACATCAACTAGGCGCATCAACGGGCTTTGGAGATGCCCATCAATAGATATCAATATGAGTGAGTAGGGATTGCCATGCAACAAATGCACTAGAGCTATAAGTTTATGAAAGCTAAAAAAGAAACTAAGTGGGTGTGCTTCCAACTCGCTTGCTCACAAAGACCTAGGGCAATTTGAGGAAGCCCATCATTGGAATATACAAGCTAAGTTCTATAATGCAATTCCCACTTTTATATGAAAGTAATATCATAGGAGACTCTCTATCATGAAGATCGGGGTGCTACTTTGAAGCACAAGTGTGGAAAAAGGATAGTAACATTGCCACTTCTCTTTTTCTCTCTTTTATATTTTTTATTTGGGCCTTTTTCATTTTTTTGGCCTCTTTTTTTCGTCCGGAGTCTCATCCCGACTTGTGGGGGAATCACTCCATCATCCTTTCCTCACTGAGACAATGCTCTAAGAAAGAAGATCATCACACTTTTATTTACTTACAACTCAAGAATTACAACTCAATACTTAGAACAAAATATGACTCTATGTGAATGCCTCCGGCGGTGTACCGGGATGTACAATGATTCAAGAGTGACATGTATGAAAAATTATGAATGGTGGCTTTGCCACAAATATGATGTCAACTACATGATCATGCAAGGCAATATGACAATGATGGACCGTTGTCCCAGTGAGGAAGAGTTGCGCAGCACAAGAAAGGCTAGCAATGGTGGAAGGTTGAGAGTGCGTATAATCCATGGACTCAACATTAGTCATAAAGAACTCGCATACTTAATGCATAAATCTATTAGTTATCAAAACTAAGTACTACTATGAAGTGGTGCAAGATGAAGCCGATGAGTTTGCAATGAAGGAGGATGAAGAACCTCGTGAGCTCTTTCGGAGAGTGACCAAACTTGCAGTCTCACTCCGAGATCATGGGAGCAAGGACACGGATGACAATTGGATCAAACGCAAGTTCCTCAAGGCCATGATGCCCTACAACAAGGCCATGTCCTCCGTCATCCGTCAAAGACCGGACTTCCACTCCATGACCTCGAGTGAAGTGTTGGATGAGTTCGTTGCTATGAGCATCTTGGACAAGACCGCCGACAACGCGGTGCTCCATTCTCAAAGAACAAAGAAGTCCAATCTTGCTTTGAAGGACAAGGTCCTTGTGGAAGAAGAGGAAGATGAGGAGGGCAATCCCGAGGATACAAAATATGATTATCATGAGCACATGGCTCTTGCTTCGAGGCAATTTTGGAGCAAGAAGAATACAAGGCCTAATTTCAACAAGAACAATTCAAGTGGACTCAAGGGCAAGCAACGAGTGAGAACTTGTTACAATTGTGGAAATGTGAGTCACTTTGTTGCAGATTGTCCTTACGAGAAACGGGAAGACAACGGTGGCAAGCTCATTCGAAAAGACAAAGCCAAGTCCTTCCCCAACAAGAACAACTTCACCAAGAAGACTCCTACTCGAGGGTTAGTGGTTCAAGAAGAATACCATGAGGATGACGACGATTATGAAGATGGAGAAGCAATGGTCATGGCCTCTGTTGCCATTGCTACTACTCCCTGTATGTCTCTTTTTGATTCACCCAACGAGAACATCACCGCCAAGTGCCTCATGGCTAAAGCCACTAACAAGGTAACCCCCAACATCAGAACCACCATCATTACTAATCCTTCCTTGATGGATTGCATTGATGAAAATGAGGGGTCTAATGAAGAGTTGAATGAGTTTGAGTCTTTTATGAGTAAACTCAAGGGTAAATCCAAGAAGCACTTTGTTGCTCTCTTGGAACAACTTGGTGAAGCCAATGACATGATCGAGGCTCATGAAGAAACCATCTCTAAATGGAAGGTCATAGTCGTGACTATGCCGATGAGATATTGGATCTCTCTAATGCCCTCGAGGAAGAGCGTGGGCATCGTTTGACTCTTGAGGAGTCGCACAATGATGACCATGCTAAATTAAAGAAAAATCTTGATCATGCTATTGTTGTCTCTTGTGTGGCAAACTCCGAGAAGACTAAACTTGGGGTTGATCTTGCTAGACTCAAAGAGGAGTTTGATGTACTTGAGAAGGCTCACAAGGCCTTGAAGGGTGCTCATGCTAGCCTCAAGGAGTCTCATGCTCAACTCCAAGTGAAGTTAACCAAGGAGAAAGCCACTTTTCCTCATATGGTCTTAATTGATAACGCAAATGCTACTAACCCGTGTTGTGAGCATGTGCATCTTGTGGAGGAGAATGCCTAGTTGAAAGAGCAATTGAAGAAAGGTCTTGTGACATGCATTCAAGGTGAGAAAAACCTCAATGACCTTTTGAGCAATCAAAAGGAAGTTGTGGCCAAGGAGGGAGTTGGGTTTACCCCCAAGTCCAAGAACAAGAAGAAGAATGACAAGACCAAACGACCTCCTCCTCTGAAGCAAACATTTGTGAAGAAGGGAGAAGGTGCTCCTAAGGAGAAGAAGAACAATGGGAAGGGTGGTGATGTCAATAAGGGCAATGCCACCCCTTCCAACAAAGCCGACGACTTTAACCCCTCATATGTGTTATGCCATGCTAGTATGGACATGTTTATGCAAAATTTGTTGGTTCTCCTTATGAGTATATTGAATGGTCTATTTGGGTTCCCAAGACCCTTGCTGCTAACATTAAAGGACCCATTACTCAATGGGTACCTAAAACCAAGCATTGATTTCATGTATGGGTTTGCTTCCGGTAGAGGATCATGGTTGCTCGATAGTGGAGCAACAAATCATATGACCGGAAGGAAGGAGTTGGTGGCGGACATGCACAAGATTTCATCTATGCCCACCAACGTCGAGTGGGGTGATGCCTCGTCCTCTAAGGTATTGGGTCTTGGCAAGGTTGTCATTTCTCATGATCTAACGATCGAGAAAGTCATGCTTGTCGAGTCCCTTGCATTCAATCTTCTTTCCGTTCGTCAACTTGCACTCATGGGTTTTGCCACCTTCTTTGATATTGATACCATGGCCCTCTTGTGGAGCAAGATCTTAAAGTAGCCTTTGTTGGGCATGTCGAGAACGGTCTCTATGTGATTAACTTTTCGGAGCGACCCACTAAGACCGCGACATGCCTAAATGCTAAAGTTGATGTGGGATGGCTTTGGCATCGCCGTTTAGCCCACGTCAATATGAGATCTTTGCAAAGTCTTCTCAAGGGGGTCTATGTCCGTGGACTAAAAGATGTTAGTTTTGCCAAAGATCGTGCTTGCAGTGCTTGTATCAAAGGGAAGCTTCATGAGAAGGCTCACTCTCCCACGACTATCATCTACTCGAAGAGACCCTTGGAGCTCCTTCACATGGACCTCTTTGGGCCTCCATCCTTCGATAGTCTTGGGGGTAGAAAGTATTGCTTGGTGATTGTGGATGATTACTCAAGATGTACCTGGGTATATTTCTTCAAGAGGAAGAGTTAAACTCAACAAACCGTCATCGACTTTGCAAATGAAGCTCAACGCCAACATGATGCAAAGATCTTGACAATAAGAAGTGACAATGGCACCGAGTTCAAGAACTACACCTTGGATGAGTTTCTTAGTGATGAGGGGATCAAACATCAATATGCTGCACCATATACCCCTCAACAAAATGGTGTCGCGGAGAGGAAGAACCGGACGTTGATGGATGCGGCAAGAACCATGATGGCGGAGTTCAAGTCTCCCTACAACTTTTGGGCTGAAGCCATCAACACAGCATGTCATGCATCCAATCGGCTCTATCTCCGCAAAGGCTTGAACAAGACTCCTTATGAAATACTCACCGGCAACAAGCCCAACCTCAAGTACTTTCGGGTGTTCGGGTGTAAGTGTTTCATTCTCAAGAAAGGTGTTCGTTTGTCTAAATTTGAGGCTAGAGCTTATGAGGGCATATTTGTTGGTTATGCTTCAAACTCTCATTCTTACCGTGTCCTCAACAAGTCCACCGGACTCATTGAGGAGACATGTAATGTAGAGTTCGACGAGAATAACAACTCCTAAGTGGAGCAAAGTGGTACTTGTGATGTAGGTGATGAAATTCCTCCCCAAGCCATAAGAAGAATGGGTATTGGTCATATCCTACCCATTAAGGAACCCCTTGTGGCCAAAGGAGAAGGACAATGCTCCACTCAAGTGGAGCCATCACCAACCCAAGACCCACACGCTTCCGAAGAACATAGTGAAGGCCCTCAACCTCGTGAACAAGACCAAGGGCAAGATCAACCTCAAGATGGTGATGATTCACCAAATGATGCCCAAGGTCAAGTTCTCCCCCTAGAGCAAGTTCAAGATCAAGAGCAAGCTCAAGATCTTGAACAAGCTCAAGACGACGCTCAATATAGTCAAGTTAATCCTCCTCCCTCCACAGCTGAGGAGGAATTAGAGCGTCGTGCCGCGAAGGTCACTTCCAAGCTCACCACCAAAGGTCATCTCATGGACAATGTGGTTGGAAGCCTAAGAAAGTGGGTAAACACTTGTAGAAAATTAGCAAACTATTGTGAACATCATGCGTTTGTCTCTTGTGTTGAACCCCAAAAGGTCTATGAGGCGCTCGAAGATTCGGATTGGCTCAATGCCATGTATGAAGAACTCAACAACTTCGAGTATAACAAGGTGTGGAGATTGGTGCCAAGGCCGTCGGGGAACCACAATGTCATTGGAACCAAGTGGATTTTCAAGAACAAGCAAGATGCTCATGGGGACATCATTCGCAACAAGGCAAGATTGGTAGCACAAGGCTACTCCCACGTCGAGGGTATCGACTACGGTGAAACCTTTGCTCCCGTTGCCCGCCTTGAATCCATTCGTTTGTTGATTGCTTATGCTTCCCATCACAACTTTAAGTTACAACAAATGGATGTGAAAAGTGCTTTTCTTAATGGTCATATTAATGAGTTGGTCTATGTCAAGCAACCCCCCGGGTTCGAGGATCCCTACTTCCCGGATCATGTGTATCAACTCGATAAGGCACTCTATGGCCTTAAACAAGCCCCACGTGCGTGGTATGACCACCTTACCGAGTTGTTACAAGATCGCGGATTTGAAGTTGGGCAAATCGATCCCACTCTTTTTACTAAGAAGGTCAAAGGGGAGTTGTTTGTATGCCAACTATATGTTGATGATATTAACTTTGGTTCCCCTAACAAAGCTTTCAATGAGGAATTCGCCACTCTCATGACCTCTAAGTTCAAGATGTCTTCGATGGGAGAGTTGAAGTTCTTCCTTGGTTTTGATATCAAACAAAGAAGTGAAGGTACCTTCATCAACCAAGCCAAATATACTCAAGACATGCTAAAAAGATTCAAGCTAAGTGATGTCAAGCCTGCTTCTACTCTAATGCCTACCAAGTGCCAACTTGACATTGATCCCAATGGTAAAGCGGTGGATCAAAAGGTATATCGCTCCATGATTAGATCCTTGCTTTACCTTTGTGCATCTAGACCGGATATCATGTTGAGTGTGGGAATTTGTGCACGGTTTCAAGCCGCACCTAAGGAAAGCCACTATGTGGCGGTCAAGCGAATCTTTCGATATTTGGCTCATACCCCAAACTTTGGCTTGTGGTACCCAAGAGGAGCAAACTTCATGCTTGAAGGATTTACAGATTCCGATTGGGCGGGAGACAAAGTGGATAGGAAGTCCACTTCCGGAGGGTGCCAATTTCTTGGTTTCTCTTTGGTGAGTTGGTCTTCCAAGAAGCAAAGTTGTGTGTCTCTCTCGTCCACCGAAGCGGAATATGTGGCGGCCGGTAGTTGTTGTGCACAACTCCTATGGATGAGGCAAACTTTAAAGGAATACGGTGTCATTTGTGACAAAGTGCCTCTTTGGTGTGATAATGAAAGTGCCATCAAGATTTCTCTCAACCCGGTGCAACACTTCAGGACGAAGCACATTGAGATTCAGTATCACTTCATCCGGGAACATATTAGGCGAGGGGAGATCGAGCTCAAGTATGTTAACACTCATGATAACCTTGCAGATATTTTCACGAAGCCCTTGGATGAAGCAAGATTTCGCGAGTTAAGGCGTGAGCTAAATATCATTGATTCGAGCAATGTGACTTGAGCCCGTGCACACCCCACCTCACTCAACTTGTTGTCTAGTTTAGGTGTAGGCATGGACATAGGGGGAGTGTTGTTCTCTCAATGAACTCTCCCCCCCATTATGCATAAATCGATCAACTCTTTCACATTAGCCATTTCTGATGTGCTTGTGCTTCAAAGATGAGTGTTGGTCATGGGCCCAAGGATAATTCTTCGCGGTGCCATACCAATTGACTCAAACATAGGTGGCTCCGGCCACCGCCCTCTCCTTTGAGAGGTGGTGTCGCGTGGTTGTTTGTTGTTGTCGTTGGCCTTTCTGCATTTGTGTTGAGCGTTGTGTTGAGCCTCTCTTGTGCCCGAAGTTTCCTTGCGAAGACCTCCTTTTTGTGTGTTTGAAACCTGTTTTTCTTGAGCTCATGGTACTACCGCAGCCTGCTACAGTACTATCGCGTGTGGAGAGCATGGTACTACCGCCCCAGCACGGCAGTAATTTTTTATTGCCGCCTGGGAGAGCGGTACTACCGCTTTGGTGTGGTACTTCAGCCCAAGCGGTACTACCGCGATGATGTGCGGTACTACCGCGCTGTCGCAGACGCGTAGGGATAAGGATGGGCAGGGGGAGTTCTAACTCCCCCATACCCATTCGTCTGTTTCCCCACTTCGTCTCTCTCTCTAGCTCAAGAACGGGGTCGGAGTCCCTCGCCGGATCTCCGCTTCCGGCTGCTCTCCTGCGATTCCGCCCGGTGGGATCGTTCCCCACCATGTGCTCTTGCCATGGAACAAGGTCCTTCCCCAAATCCCTCTCTCTTTTCGTTGTTTTCTTTGCCTCTAGGTTTTTGGGGAGATGCTTTTGTTCTTGAGATTTTAGGCTAAATCTTTGCAAGAGTAGGATGTAGGAGAGTAGTATTGCGTAGGGATTATACTTGATATGTTGTCCTGTGATAGAGTTGATCAACCGTAGTACCGCCGTGGTTTCGCGGTTCTTCTCAGATTCAAAGTTTGGTTCAGATCTGACGCGGTGTGGTACTACCGTGCCACATGTGCGGTACTACCGCTCGGCCGGTACTACCGCCCATCCGGTGCAGTACTACCGCATGAGCTGTGGCACTAGGATCTTACTACCGCTCCCAGCCCCGGTACTACCGTGACCTCACACGGTACTGCCGCGACTAGGAGCGGTACTAAAATTTTAGTACCGCAGCACCAGGCAGTACTACCATTGGGCCCATTCTATCTCATGGCAATTACCACGTATGCTTTCTTCGTGTTTCTTTTGCTTTGTCGTGGTCTTTGCATTGATCCTTCTTGCTTGTCGTGGGTGTTTTGCGCTTTGTGTCTCAGGTGGTGGCTCTCGCTGTTCCAATCCCAGTCGTGACACTGGCTCCAAGCGTCTGCGCAATCAATGTGAAGCACCAGAGGGCTCCAATGCCCCCAAGCGCCATGTCAAGGCCACCGCCAGCAAGCACAAGGAACCCGCTAAGGGCATGGACGAGATTCCCCCCTTCTGAGTTCATCCGTCTCAGGCAGATCAACCCGTATGTGAATCCTCGTGCTACCGTCAGAGACAGTGAATTGTTTTGGACCAAGCAGCAGACTCTCACTTATCTGGATGTCATCAAGAACAAGCAAAATACCTACGTGGATGTCAAGTGGATAGCCATGCATCACCTGAGGAAGGACAAGTTTCGTGAGTACTTTGGAGAAGCTTTGGATTTGGTGGAGCAGTTTGGTATTGAACATGTGATCTCTTTCCATCTTGACTATGACCCTGAGCTTATTGTCAGTTCTTTGCCTCAGTATTCTTTCACCCTGGGGAGGAGCGGAGGATGACCTGGATGACCAATGGCCGTCAGTTGACTACTACCTGGAAGGAGTTCATGGATCTGCTCCAGGTTCCTGATGATGGGCTCAACACACCCGTGGGTGTTCGCCCCCATGCCAATCCTGAGTCTGCTAACAAGGACAAGATTCAGCCGTTCTATGTTGAGAAGATGCTTCCCAGTGGCAAGTCGGCGTGGGTGCTCAACTCCTTTCTAGATATCATGTATCGCATCTTCTGCAACTCTCTGTTCCCTCGCATTGGTGACAAGGACAAGGTTCATGCCTATATGGTGGACATGTTGCTCCTGTGCGAGCAGGCACGTGTGTCTTAGATTCAGCCACTTGATGTCTCACACATCATGTGGTGTGAGCTTCGGTTTGCGGTGTTCAACCGCAAGGTGCCTATCTATGGACCATACCTATTTCTGTTGATCTCCAAGACTTGGGTGAAGCAGTACCCTGGTGATGAGTTCCTTGCTCCAGACTGGATTCGGCATGATCCCATTAGTCTCCATGTCAAGCCCAACTGGGCCAACACTACTACTCGTGCTGAGGCGTCTGCTGCTAGGAGGGCAGTTTATGAGGATGAGGCTGGAGCAGAGGATGTTGCTGAGGACCGTGCTGCTGGGTCTTCCCATAGTTCCTCTGAGCCCTCGTGGGCCAAGAAGCTGAAAGACAAGATGAAGACTCTTTTCTGCATGCAAGCTAAGGGGCAGTACAAGACTCACGTGGCATCCAAGGAGAGTCGCCACCGGGACAAGAAGATCTTGAGGCTGTATGGAGAGGACGTGTCTGGCGGTTCTTAGGATCACATCACTCCAAAGGCTGAGTGGATGGTGAAACAAGGCTACAAGTGGACTGATTCTGAAGAGGACGTCGAGGAGACCATTCCTGCCGCCGCGTCTGACGAGGAGCGTTGGGATGATTTCTCTGCTTGAGCCACCCCTTGTGTGTAGGTGTCCTCTCTGCCTTTTTGGCGTCTCGATGCCAAAGGGGGAGAGAGTGTAGGGATTTGCGAGTTGTGTGTCGTGTTTGGTGTGTTTGCGTGTCTCGTTTGAACCTCGTTTCGATTGTTTCGGTTGCTTTGGTTTGGTTTGACCTTCATATGGTGTAAGACATATGCACTCTACCTATCTTAGTGAGCTTGTGATATATTGTGCTACCTATGTTTATGCACTTGCTTAGATGTTAGTCTTACCCTTGCAAGATCATGCCTTGTCTCTAAAATATAGGGGGAGTGTTGATCCTAGCTTGTGTGATGTGCAGTCCAAAGCATCCATCTAGATTGCACACATCTAGGGGGAGCCCATCTATATTTTAGAGAGGAGGGGTTTGCCTCTGCTCAATATTATTTCCCCTTGTGCAAATCCCGTATTGTCATCAATCCACCAAAAAGGGGGAGATTGTAAGGGCATATTTATCCCTAAGTGTTTTGGTGATTGATGACAATGCTTTTGCGGACTAATCGTGTGCCTTGAGTTTCTCAGACGTTTCATCGCTAGGCACAAGACGGTTCGGTGCCCCTCGAAGACTATTGAAGACGACGTTTTTCTACGTTTCTTTTTGGTTTTGAGTCATAGGAGAGCCGTACTATTAAGAGGGGGTCCGCGTCGGAAAGGTTCGGGTGGAATCATCAAGTACACGTTTCCTTCCTTGTCTCCACCTTTCCCTTGCACTTTGGAGCATCCCCCGTTTATCCTCTATGCGATTGTCCTGGCTGCTGTTGCTGAGCTTGCGGTAGTACTGCTCCCTGGAGCGGTAGTACCGCAGGCACCTGCGGTAGTACCGTGCCACTGCGCGGTAGTATCGCGGGAGCCGACGGTAGTACCACTCCTCTGGAGTCGTAGTATCGTGGCTCCCTGGCCAAGTACCGCTGCTTTGCGGTAGTAGGGGCGGATGTAATTTTTTACATCCGCGCCTGCACGGTAGTACCGCACGTCGTGCGGGAAAATAGTACCGCGGGAGCCCACGGTAGTACCGCTCCTCTGGAGCCGTAGTACCGTGGCTCCCAGGCTAAGTGCCGCTGCTTCGCGGTAGTAGGGGTGGATGTAATTTTTTACATCCGCGCCTCCATGGTAGTACCGCACTTCGAGCGCGGTAGTACTGTGATGGGTGTTTGCATCGTTTGTTTTCCAGCGAAAGTAGGCACAGATGTATTTTTATTCATCCGCACCCTTCCCTGGCTAGGACTTTCCTGCCTCGCGGTAGTACCGCTAGAGGGAGTGGTAGTACCGCGCTTGCGGTAGTACTGCTCTCAGTCAGGCATGTTCTAGTCTCTGCAGCTACCGCGGTAGTACCATGGTCCCTCACGGTAGTACCGCGTGGCCTTGCGGTAGTACCGCGTTTCTGGAGCGGTAGTACCGCATGTCGCAGGCTGGATTAGTGGATAACGGTTGGATTTTGTCCACAACTATAAAAGGGATGTCTCCTACCTCTAGTTGACCACCTCTTCCATCCCTAAGCTCCATTGTTGCTGCAAGCTCCATTTTCGCCCGATCTCTCTCCTAGCCAATCAAACTTGTTGATTTGCTCGGGATTGGTTGAGGAGGCCCCGATCTACACTTCCACCAAGAGAAATTTGATTTACCCCACTAATCCTTAGCGGATCTTGTTACTCTTGGGTGTTTGAGCACCCTAGACGGTTGAGGTCACCTCGAAGCCATAGTCCATTGTGGTGAAGCTTCGTGGTGTCGTTGGGAGCCTCCAATTGTTTGACGCAGTTTTGTACTAAAGAAGAGAGGTTAAATAAGTAATAAAAAAAGATACAGACCAACTCTTTTTCCTCTCTCTCTTACGCGACTAATCCCTTAATTGTCATTATTGTTATTTTTTTTGAACAAAAAGGAATTTTCGGGAGTGCAGGTTACATAGGGAAGAGTATATGTACATACAAGGTGGACTAGTGCATGCACGAACTAGTTAATCTCTTGATTGATCTTTTACGTGGTGCATGGCAATTTTGCCTACGTAAATACATGCATGCATGAGGGCGGTAATATGTACATCGAAAATATATGCCTTGGTTATACGTGGAGGCCGCAACGACAGACATACAAATAAGCATACGAACACCTACACATATGATGGATTGATCGATATATTTTTGAGGTCTAGATGTGCACTCGAAGGTGTCGCGGCTGGTGCAAGACAAGTCGAAGCTGTTACATCAAGCATTGGTGGAGTCCAACGAGCCGGAAGGACTGCAGCATATACACCAAGGAGGCTGTGGTTAACTAGCCTCACCGTTGTTGGAAGCTGATACAACGCAGCTCCATGGCCAGAATGAAGCAAAGACCCGGCAAGTAAAAGTAAAAAAAACGAGATATATCACAAAAGCAATCATTTTATTGATCGATGATACAAAAGTTCACTGAGACTAATCAAACTTTTTCTGGATGAGCTAAGACAAATTATATTTAACTAAGATAGAACATATTTTTAAGTGCAGCTTTTGCAGAGCAGTCCATGATCTCTAGCCCGCTCCCTCACTCAGGAGCTTTATATGCTAGGATCGTCGCGATCTCTGGAAGCGTTCTGCCGGCGGCCAGGAAGGCAGCCGCCTCCGCACGACGTCTTGTGTATGACTCGGCCACCTGTGACGAACTCCGGACTGCATCCTCATGAGCTTCAAGATGGCGGGAGCTAGAAGTCATCATGTCAGCTAGGACGCACGTGCGCTTTTCAGCCAGTGCCGCCATCTCGGTTTCCTTCTCGCAGAGGGCCTTGTACTCCTCGGCAAGCTGCTGATGTTTGCCGGCAAGCATCCAATGTTCTTTGGCCAACTTCTTTTGTTTGTTGCAGATGGAGGCGAGGTTGGCAAGGCGCCCCTCTAGGTGCGGTCCTTCCTTCTCGAGGCAACAAAGTCCTTGAGTGATCCCCGCATGAGCTGCATCGAGTTTCTCCAACAGAGATGACACTTGCGTCGGCGCGGGTGCCGATGTGTGGGAAGTGGCAAGACCACCTTTTTCGCCCAGACGAGCCACCACCGCTTCAAGGTGTCGAATCAGAATCTCAAGGTCTGGCGGGATCTCGTTCGCATACGGGATCTTCCGCATACTTATCACGGACTCGATTTTAGTTATGGTTAGCTCCTCATTGATTGGCTGCTCCCTTAGCGCCTCTTGTATATCCTTGAGTCCTATTGAGATGTACTTTGCTGCTATTCCGGGTGGGAGAACAAGGCTTGGCGTTGAGATGTTACTCGTTGGAGGGACTTTGAGCTTCTCGAGCAGAGTGTTTTCTCTAGCAAGGATATTCTGGTGTTGCTCAATTAATACACGGAGTTCCTTTGCCTCAGGGGAATAAAAGTCTTCTAGATTATTTGATTTGCTGGAGACATCTAGAAAGGCGACAAAAAGAGAACGAGTCAAGAAAGCATCCAAAGAAAATTAATGCAAGGGTGGCGGGGGGATTATACACGTACCGCAAGCAGACGTCCTTGGCTTCTTTGCAGTTATCCCAACATCTTTGTCATTGATAGCTCCCGATGACCTCTTCTTGTCCACTTCGGGGGTGCCTGTTGATGTGGTTAAAGAAGCGGGCTTGGTCACCAGGGAGGCGGGTTTTACGACGAGATCGCCCCCTGGCACAGTTGAAGAATTCATAGCTTGATCATTCATTGCCGGGGCGTGTGCTTCGCCACTGAACTAGACTTGGCCGGAGGTGCGGATTTGGTGGCCGGCTCATCTTGGTCCATGTTTTCCATCACCTCGTCTAGGAGTTGTTCCATACCGCTGCTCATAGGCACGAACGGCAACACGTCGTCAAGCTTGTCCTGCATGCGTACATGATATATGTAGAAGTAAGAAAAAAAATACATTCATGCGAGCTCTTTTTCTTTTTTATTCTCTTTACCTCCAGGTTCCCTAGTGGTGGAGCGTCAGTATCAAGGGAGATGGATGTCTCGTCAGAATTCTTTGAGTTGCGGTTCGGGTAGCTACGCGTAGTCCGTGGCGCTGAGCTATGCGATTTCAGTACAAGCGGCGGGGCACTTGGCAACGGCGGTGACCGACATGTGTACTCCACGCTCTTGGAATAGTTTCCCGACTTGCTTGGAGGTGGTGGAGGAGTTGAGCCGCCTTTGCCGTTCCTGCTGCCACTCGTCGAGCCCTCAACATCTCTCGATCCATACTTCTTTGACTTGTCGCCCCGTCCCATGGTGTCCTGATGACACGAGTGAGATAACAAATACAAAGTTAGCAGGAGACAAAAGATACAAGTGTATCTACTGGGCATGCACACAGAACACGCAAAGTCAAGGCGAGGCATTAGCTTCAGAGAAGAAGTAACAAAGGTGTACCTTTTTCACTTCAGATCGGATGTGTCGTGGGCAATGATCGAACTTGTGTGCTCTTGAACGCTACCCAAGGTCTTATTTTTATAGTAGCTTACATGACACATACATGGAAAGACTTGTGCTAGAGCCTTGATCGGACTGACCGGGAGCTCTGGATTACGTCCAGGATGTTGCTTCCTTATATGAAAAGTTGAAGTAAAATTGCCTTGTATACATCCGTTTGATGTGTTTGAGATTGAGTACTTCACGGAGCAATTTAATGATTATCTTTAAGAATTTTTCGTCACAGGTGATGTGCAGGTAATGTATTTGAGATTGGGCTTATTATCATATGTACGTACCTCTTGCATGCTCGTTCAAAAAAAAGAGGGGGTTTGCATGTACGTGACAAGCTTGCCTTGCACTTGGTATTTATACACTATATGTACGTATTCAGGTATCTCGGCTGGCCGGCAAGCCCACGTGTACATATCCGAATACCCGCAATACTCAAACCAGGCATATACGTGTACCTGTACATTAGCCCTCTCCCACTAGCTGGTCTTTGGTTACCTTTTTTTGCATGCACACGTAAGATAGCATACATGCATGTATTTTTGGTAGATTATACGCGGCGAACATGTACGCATGTCGTACGTACTTGAGTATTTGCAGGCCGGCCAGCATGCACACGTATTTATCCAACGAAAGGCAGGCCCATCAGCAGCCGGGTAATCACATGCACGCAAGATGTTTTCCTTTCTTTTTGCAGGCTCAAATGGAGAGTTTTTAGCAGAAGGAAGGTGTAGAAGCGGCATTGGGATTTCCTAGCTTACGCATCAACTTGGACGAGGAGCAATACACAATCGGCGAGTCTCCAGAATTTGGAAACGAATACAAAAGGAAAGGTGACCTGCCGAACGAAGCAAGAGTACGGACCAAGAAATCTCACGTTTCCTTTCCTCTACACCAGCCGGACGCCTATATATAGAGGCAAAGTCTCAACATTGAGGACAGGCAGCAAACCCACAAGAGAAATCTCACGCCACTCACGCACGCACCCAACAAACTCATCACGCACCCATTCATCAAGCAAGTCCACGCAACGCCACATCCATCAAGAGGCAAAACGCACGCAGCCGACGCACGTTGATAGGAGATCGACGACTCGGCGTACCCTCATCCGCGCAAAGAACCTCGGTGGCGATGAACGCAATGGTCATGTTTCCGGAAGGTGAGACTAATGTCTAATTTTTTTGTCTCCTCCTTACATCCAGCATGCATGCACTACACGGAGGGCACGTGCTCGTTGCCAAAGACAGCGCTCATTCAATTCCGCCGCTGGCACCGGAGAGGACTTCATCGAACAAGGAGATTACACCAACACCGCTGGAGTTTGTCCACACCAAGCCCTTCGTCTTTGCACATCGCGATCGGGTGCGGACGGAGCTCGCCAAAGACGGAGCCCAACCACGCCCTTTTACAAAGTCACCTTCCTTGGTCTTGTGAGGCAGCGCCCTTGTCTTTGGCGGACCACCGAATACGGCGTCTGACCAAGACGAGGTGCACTCTTCATGGCTTATAGGCCTCGGCGTACAGGCGGTGTGCTCCCTGTCTTAGCAGACCACCGAATACGGCGTCTAGCTGAGACGAGGCGTCAACCATGCTCCTCCATGAAGCCATCCTTCTTCAACACACCACAATGTTTCACCCTTGTCTTGGTGGACCACCGATTACGGCGTCCAGCCGAGACGAGGCACACCCTTCGTTGCATAGGTCTCATTGTCATACAGGCGGCGTGCTCCTTGTCTTAGCAGACCACCAAATACGGCGTCTAGCTAGGACAGGGCATCAATCACGCCCCTCCATGTCATCCTTCTTCGGCCCCGCGATGTTCGCCTTTGTCTTGGTGGACCACCGAATACGGCGTCCAGCCAAGACGAGATGCACCCTTTGTTGCATACAGGTCTCATCGTCGTACATGCGGCGTGATCCTTGTCTTAGTAGACCACCGAGTACGGCGTCTAGCTGAGACGAGGCATCAACCGTGCCTCTGCATGATGTTATCTTTCTTCGGCCCCGCCGCGTGATCCTTGTTTTGGCAGACCACCGAATATGGCGTCTAGTCAAGACGAGGCATCCACCATGCCCCTCTAAGGCATTTACCTCTCACGGCCTTGTAAGGCGGAGTCTTTGTCTCCGCAGACTGTCCTAACCACGGCGTCTAGTCGAGATGAGACACCAACTACACCGGCCGTGCCGATGCAAGCGTGCATTGGTTTACACTGACGACAGTCTCCACAAAAGAATACTCCCGCGAGGCAACCCCTTGCGTACCCCGACGAAGCTTCTACATCATCAAGAAGTCCGAGCCAAGCAGGATCCATGCTACCCCAATACCGACTACATCAACGCTGTCAAGACTGACGAGGCGCGACGGCGAGGGCGGACGTGGCTAGCACAAAGCCATGTTTTGAGTGGCACGTGTACCGACGAGGACACAGTCTTTGCCGCTGTCTGCACCTACACACACCATAATCATATGCATGGAGAACGTGAAGCGAAGACGACGAAGACGACCACACGGCTTAATCGGAGGTATCTCGCGGAGCAACCCACATGAGTAATTAACCGGGAGCCTTTCGAGGCCCCGGGAACCAGGTGACCGCACAACGCTAGTCAGGCAGCCCGCGCTAGTAGGCCACGAAGCGCATATCGGGAATTGTATTTGTTATCCTTGAGATTAATAAAATACTGTTCCCATCTCTTTGTTTTCTTTGTGTACTACGGTACACTGGCACGCCCGCATTCTCTTTTCCCCGGCGCATGAGAGAAATCCACACTCCTTCTCTTCCCTTCTCACGGAGTGCCCATAAGATTTTTCTCGTGTCAAACACCAATTAAGTTGTGGAGATTGCCCCAACCTTGTTTGTAAAGGTTCGGTCGCCGCCTTCAAGGGCACCAATAGTGGAATCACGACATCTCGCATTGTGTGAGGGCGTGAGGAGATTACGGTGGCCCTAGTTGCTTCTTGGGGAGCATTGTGCCTCCACACCGCTCTAACGGATACGTACTTCCCCTCAAAAGAAAGGAACTTCGGTAACACATCCTCGTCTCCACCGACTCCTCTCTTGGTTATCTCGTGCCTTTACTTGTGCAAGCTTATTTGTGGTGTATCCCTTGCTTGCTTTTGTTCTAGTTGTTATTGCATCATATAGGTTGCTCACGTAGTTGCATATCTAGACAACCTACTTTGATGCTAAGTTTAAATTGGTAAAGAAAAGTCTAAAAAGTGTTAGTTGCCTATTCACCCCGCTCTAGTCAACTATATCGATCCTTTCAAACATGCATCTAGAGTATTAAGTTCATAAAGAACGGAGTAATGCATTAAGTAAGATGACATGATGTAGAGGAATTAACTCAAGCAATATGATGAAAACCCAATCTTTTTATCCTCGATGGCAACAATACAATATGTGCCTTGCTGCCCCTACTGTCACTGGGAAAGGACACCGCAAGATTGAACCCAAACCTAAGAACTTCTCCCATTGCAAGAAAAACCAATCTAGTTGGCCAAACCTAACCGATAGTTCGAAGAGAATTACAATGATATCAAATCATGCATATAAGAATTCAGAGATGATTCAAATAGTATTCATAGATAAGCTGATCATAAATCAACAATTCATCGGATCTCGGCAAACACACCGCAAAAAAAGTATTACATCGAATATATCTCCAAGAACATCGACGAGAACATGATATTGAGAATCAAAGAGACAGAAGAAGCCATCTAGCTACTAGCTATGGACCCATAGGTCTGTGGTAAACTACTCACGCTTCATCGGAGGGGCAATGGTGTTGATGTGGAAGCCGTACATGATCGAATCCCCATCCGGCAGGACGTCGGAGAAGGTCCCTAGATGGGATCTCACGAGTACAAAAGGTTGCGGTGGTGGAAAAGTGTTTTCGTGGATGCCTCTATTGGTTTGGGGATATATGGGAATATATAGGCGAAAGAATTAGGTCAGGAGGTGCACGAGGGGCCCACAAGGGTGGGGGGCGCGCCCTCCGTCCTTATGGCCACCTCGTGGCTCCTCCAACTTCATCTCCAAGTCTCCTAGTTGTCTTCTGGCCCAAGAAAAATCATCGCAAAGGTTTTATTCCGTTTGGACTCCGTTTGGTATTCCTTTTCTGCGAAACACAAAACTGGGAAAAAACAGGAACTTGCACTGGGCTCTAGGTTAATAGGTTAGTCCCAAAAATAATATAAAATAGCATAATAATGCATATAAAACATCCAAAACAGATAATATAATAGCATGGAACAATAAAGAATTATAGATACGTTGGAGACGTATCAATTATCCCAAGATTAATTCCTGCTCGTCCTCAAGTAGGTAAATGATAAAAACAGAATTTTTGATGTGGAATGTTACCTAACATATTTATCCATGTAATTTTCTTTCTTGTGGCATGAATGTTCAGATCCGTAAGATTCAAAACAAAAGTTTAATATTAACATAAAAACAATAATACTTCAAGCATACTAATAAAGCAATTATGTCTTCTCAAAATAACATGGCCAAAGAAAGCTATCCCTACAAAATCATATAGTCTGGATATGCTCCATCTTCATCACACAAAGTATTTAAATCATTCACAACCCCGATGACAAGCCAAGCAATTGTTTCATACTTTTGATGTTCTCAAACTTTTTCAACTTTCACACAATACATGAGTGTGAGACATGGATATAGCACTATAGGTGGAATAGAATGTGATGGTTGTGGAGAAGACAAAAAGAGGGAGATAGTCTCACATCAACTAGGCGCATCAACGGGCTATGGAGATGCCCATCAATAGATATCAATATGAGTGAGTAGGGATTGCCATGCAACAAATGCACTAGAACTATAAGTTTATGAAAGCTAAAAAGAAACTAAGTGGGTGTGCTTCCAACTCGCTTGCTCACGAAGACCTAGGGCAATTTGAGGAAGCCCATCATTGGAATATACAAGCCAAGTTCTATAATGCAATTCCCACTAGTATATGACAGTAATATCATAGGAGACTCTCTATCATGAAGATCATGGTGCTACTTTGAAGCACAAGTGTGGAAAAAGGATAGTAACATTGCCGCTTCTCTTTTTCTCTCTTTTATATTTTTCTATTTGGGCCTTTTTCATTTTTTGGCCTCTTTTTTTCGTCCGGAGTCTCATCCCGACTTGTGGGGGAATCACTCCATCATCCTTTCCTCACTGGGGCAATGCTCTAATAAAGAAGATCATCACACTTTTATTTACTTACAACTCAAGAATTACAACTCAATACTTAGAACAAAATATGACTCTATGTGAATGCCTCCGGCGGTGTATCGGGATGTACAATGATTAAAGAGTGACATGTATGAAAAATTATGAATGGTGGCTTTGCCACAAATATGATGTCAACTACATGGTCATGCTAGGCAATATGACAATGATGGAGCATTGTCCCAGTGAGGAAGGTATATACTGGGTGTATGGTACCGGTGAGAGTTTCACAACACAAGAGAGGCTAGCAATGGTGGAAGGTTGAGAGTGCGTATAATCCATGGACTCAACATTAGTCATAAAGAACTCGCATACTTAATGCATAAATCTATTAGTTATTGAAACTAAGTACTACACGCATGCTCCTAGGGGGATAGATTGGTAGGAAAAAAGACCATCGCTCATCACCGACCGCCACTCATAAGCAAGACAATCAAAAAATAAATCATGCTCCGACTTCATCACATAATGGTTCAGCATACGTGCATGCTACGGGAATCACAAACTTTAGCACAAGTATCTCTCAAATTCACAACTACCCACTAGCATGACTCTAATATCCCCATCTTCATATCTCAAAACAATCATAAAGAATCAAACTTCTCATAGTATTCAATGCACTTTATATGAAAGTTTTTATTATATCCCGCTTGGATGCCTATCATATTAGGACTAAATTTATAAGCAAAGCAAATTACCATGCTGTTTAGAGACTCTCAAAATAATATAAGTGAAGCATGAGAGTTCAACAATTTCTATAAAAATAAAACCACTGCCATGCTCTAAAAAGATATAAGTGAAGCACTAGAGCAATATTGCCTAGCTCAAAAGATATAAGTGAAGCACATAGAGTGTTTTAATAAATCATGATTCATGTGTGTCCCTCTCAAAAGGTGTGTACAACAAGGATACTAGTGGCAAACTAAAAAGAAAAGACTCAAATCATACAATACGCTCCAAGCAAAACACATATCATGTGGTGAATAAAAATATAGCCTCAAGTAAAGTTACCGATAGACGAAGACGAAAGAGGGTTTGCCTTCTGGGGCATCCCCAAGCTTAGGCTCTTGGTTGTCCTTGAATATTACTTCGGGGTGCCTTGGGAATCCCCAAGCTTAGGCTCTTGCCACTCTTTATTCCATAGTCCATCAAATCCTTATCCAAAACTTGAAAACTTCACAACACAAAACTCAACAGAAAATCTCATAAGCTCCGCTAGTATAAGAAAATAAATCACCACTTTATGGTACTATTGAAAACTCATTCTTTATTTATATTGGTGTAATATCTACTTTATTCCAAATTTTCCATGGT
Organism: Triticum aestivum; assembly: GCF_018294505.1. NCBI lineage: Eukaryota > Viridiplantae > Streptophyta > Magnoliopsida > Poales > Poaceae > Triticum > Triticum aestivum. Next base: position 667,959,006 of record NC_057801.1, read on the forward strand.
TCATACCCCCAGATACTACCCATATATTCATCAAAATAAGCAAACAACACATAGAAAACAGAATCTGTCAAAAACAGAACAGTCTGTAGCAATCTGTAACTCTCGAATACTTCTGTAACTCCAAATATTCTGTAAAATTAGGAAGACCTGGGCAATTTGTGTACCAATCCAGAGCATAAAGAATCAGATCAAAAGCATGTTTCAATAAAATCCAGGAATTTATTTACTGGGCACAGAAGTTTCTATTTCTCAGCAAGATTAAAATAACTATCACCGTAAGCTATCACAAAGGTCTTACTTGGCACAAACACTATTTAAAACACAAAATCACATCTAACCAGAGGCTAGATGAATTATTCAAAGCAAAACATGAACAAAAAGCAAAGAACAAAAATAAAATTGGGTTGCCTCCCAACAAGTGCTATTTTTTAACGCCCTTAGCTAGGCATAAAACACGAATAGATCTAAGTATTGTCATCTTTGGTATGCAATCCATAAGTAGCTCTCATAATAGATTCATAAGGCAATTTAATTTTCTTTCTAGGAAAGTGTTACATGCCCTTCTTAACAGAAATTGAAATCTAATGTTTCCTTCTTTCATATCAATAATTGCACCAATCGTTCTAAGGAAATGTCTACCAAGAATAATAAGACATGTAGGATTGCAATCTATATCAAGAACAATGAAATCTACCTGCACATAATTCCTATTTGCAACAATAAGAACATCATTAATCCTTCCCATAGGTTTCTTAATAGTGGAATCCGCAAGATGCAAATTTAAAGAACAATCATCAAATTCACGAAAACCTAACACATCACATAAAGTTTTTGGAATTATGGAAACGCTAGCACCCAAATCACACAAAGCATGTCACTCATAATCTTTAATTTTAGTATTAATAGTAGGTTCCCACTCATCATAAAGTTTTCTAGTGATAGAACTTCCAATTCAAGCTTTTCTTCAAACGATTGCATCATAGCATCAACGATATGTTTAGTAAAAGCTTTGTTTTGATTATAAGCATGAGGCGAATTCAACATGGATTGCAACAAGAAAATACAATCTATTAAAGAACAATTGTCATAATTAAATTTCTTGAAATCCAAAAGAGTGGGTTCATTGCTACTTAAAGTTTTGACCTCTTCAATCCCACTTTTATCAATTTTTGCATCAAGTTCTAAAAACTCTGAATCATTGGGACGCCTTTTAATTAAGGTTGACTCATCTCCAGTCCCATCTTTATCAAGATTTATATTAGAAAACAAAGATTCAATAGGAGCCACATCAATCACTTTAAGATCTTCATCATTATTTTCACAAAAACTAGAAGAACACGCCTTTTCAAACAAATCTCATTTAGCATGCATCTTAGCGGTTCTTTCTTTGCACTCATCAATGGAAATTCTCATGGCTTTGAGAGACTCATTAATATCATGCTTGGATGGAATATATCTAAGTTTCAAACAATCAACATCAAGAGAAATTCTATCCATGTTCTTGGCCAAATCATCAATCTTGAGAAATTTTTCTTCAATCAATGAATTGAAATTCTTCCGTGAACTCATAAATTCTTGAACACTCATCTCAAAATCAGTGGGTATCTTATTAAAATTTCCATAAGAAATGTTGTAGGAATTACCATAATTATTAGAGGAATTACTAGGAAACGGCCTAGGATTAAAGTTAATTCACATCCATAGATTCATTGTTATTCTCAATAAAAGTGGATAAAGGAATATCATTAGGATCAATAGGAGCATTCTTACTAGCAAATAATTTCATAAGTTCATCCATATTTTCACTCAACACATTATTTCTTCAATTGCATGCACTTTTTTACTAGTGGAAGATCTTTTGGTGTGCCATTCAGAATAATTAACCATAATATTATCTTGGAGTTTAGTAGCCTCTCCTAAAGTAATTTCCATAAAAGTGCCTCCCACGGCTAAATCTAAAAGATTTCTAGAAGAAAATTTTAATCCGGCATAAATTTTTTGTATAATCATCCACAAATTCAAACCATGAGTAGGGCAATTTCGTATGATCAATTTCATCCTCTCCCGAGATTGTGCAACATATTCATGATAAAGTTGCTTAAAATTTATAATATCGTTCCTAAGGGAGATGATCTTAGCGGGAGGAAAATACTTAGAGATGGAAGCATCTCTACACTTGTTCCACAAATCAATACTATTGTTAGGCAAAGATGAAAATAGGATGCCGAAGAAGGTCCCTAGATGGGATCTCACAGGTACGGAAGGTTGCGGCAGTGGAAAAGTGTTTTTGTGGATGCCTCTGTTGGTTTGGGGATATATGGGAATATATAGGCGAAAGAATTAGGTTAGGGGGTGCATGAGGGGCCCACAAGGGTGGGGGCGCGCCCTACTACTGTTAGGGAACGTAGTAATTTCAAAAAAATTCCTACGCACACGCAAGATCAAGGTGATGCATATCAACGTGAGGGAAGAGTGTTGTCCATGCACCCTCGTAGACCGTAAGCGGAAGCGTTATGACAATGCAGTTGATGTAGTCATACATCTTCACGATCGACCGATCCTAGTACCGGACGTATGGAACCTCCACGATCTGCACACGTTCAGCTCGGTGACGTCCCACGAACTCACAATCTAGCAGAGTGTCGAGGGAGAGCTTCGTCAGCACAACAACATGATGACGGTGATGATGAAGCTACCGGCACAGGGCTTCGCCTAAGCACTATGACGATATGACCGAGGTGGATTATGGTGGAGGGGGGCACCGCACACGGCTAAGAGATCAATGATCAACTTCTGTGTGTCTATGGGGTGCCCCCCTCCTCCGTATATAAAGGAGTGGAGGAGGGGGAGGGCCAACCCTCCTATGGCGCGCCCCATGGGGAGTCCTACTCCCACCGGGAGTAGGATTCCCCCCCTTCCCTAGTTGGACTAGGAGTGGAAGGAAGGGGGAGAGAGGGGGAAGGAAAGGGGATGACCCCGCACCCAATTCGGATTGGGCTTGAGGAGGGCGCGCTCCCTCCTGTGCCTTCCTCTCTTCTCTCCCACTATGGCCCAATAAGGCCCATATACCTCCCAGGGGGTTCCGGTAACCTCCCAGTACTCCGATATATGCCTGAACTCGCCCGGAACCATTCCGACATCCAAATATAGCCATCCAATATATCGATCTTTATGTCTTGACCACTTCGAGACTCCTCGTCATGTCCATGATCATATACGGGACTCCGAACTACCTTCGGTACATCAAAAGACATAAACTCATAATACCGATCGTCACCGAACGTTAAGCGTGCGGACCCTATGGGTTCGAGAACTATGTACACATGACGGAGACACGTCTTTGGCCAATAACTAATAGCGGAACCTGGATGCTCATATTGGCTCCCACATATTCTACGAAGATCTTTATCAGTCAAACCGCATAACGACATACGTTGTTCCCTTTGTCATCGGTTTGTTACTTGCCCGAGATTCGATCATAGGTATCTCAATACCTAGTTCAATCTCATTATCGGAAAGTCTCTTTACTTGTTCCATAATGCATCATCCCGTAACTGACTCATTAGTCACATTACTTGCAAGGCTTATAGTGATGTGTATTACCGAGAGGGCCCAGAGATACCTCTCCGAAAATTGGAGTGACAAATCCTAATCTTGATCTATGCCAACTCAACAAACACCATCTGAGACACCTGTAGAGCACCTTTATAATCACCCAGTTACGTTGTGACGTTTGGTAGCACACAAAGTGTTCCTCCGGTATTCGGGAGTTGCATAATCTCATAGTCATAGGAACATGTATAAGTCATGAAGAAAGCAATAGCAACATACTAAACGATCAAGTGCTAAGCTAACGGAATGGGTCAAGTCAATCACATCATTCCCTAATGATGTGATCCGTTTATCAAATGACAACTCATGTCAATGGCCAGGAAACTTAACCATCTTTGATTAACGAGCTAGTCAAGTAGAGGCATACTAGTGACACTCTATTTGTCTATGTATTCACACATTTACTAAGTTTCCGGTTAATACAATTCTAGCATGAATAATAAACATTTATCATGATATAAGGAAATATAAATTATAACAACTTTATTATTGCCTCTAGGGCATGATATAAGGAAATATATAAATAACAACTTTATTATTGCCTCTAGGACACTTGATGATGGATGAAATTGAAGCGTCTCTTGATGTGCTTGGTTCTATTGTGAAATCCGGATTCCTTCGCCAAGGCAATGGCTCCAGTATTGTCACAAAAGATTTTCATTGGACCCGATGCACTAGGTATGACACCTAGATCTGATATGAACTCCTTCATCCAGACTCCTTCATTTGCTGCTTCTAAAGCAGCTATGTACTCCGCTTCACACATAGATCCCGCCACGATGCTTTGCTTAGAACTGCACCAACTTACAACTCCACCGTTCAATATAAATATGTATCCGATTTGTGACTTAGAGTCATCCGGATCAGTGTCAAAGCTTGCATCGACGTAACCATTTACGATGAGCTCTTTGTCACCTTCACAAACGAGAAACATATCCTTAGTCCTTTTCAGGTATTTCAGGATGTTCTTGACCGCTGTCCAGTGATCCACTCCTGGATTACTTTGGTACCTCCCTGCTAAACTACTAGCAAGGCACACATCAGGTCTGGTAAACAGCATTGCATACATGATAGAGCCTATGGCTGAAGCATAGGGAACATCTTTCATTTTCTCTCTATCTTCTGCGGTGGTTGGACTTTGAGTCTGACTCAACTTCACACCTTGTAACACAGACAAGAACCCTTTCTTTGCTTGATGCATTTTGAAATTCTTCAAAACTTTATCAAGGTATGTGTTTTGTGATAGTCCAATTAAGCGTCTCGATATATCTCTATAGATCTTGATGCCCAATATATAAGCAGCTTCACCGAGGTCTTTCATTGAAAAACTCTTGTTCAAGTATCCTTTTGTGATATCCAGAAATTCTATATCATTTCCAATCAACAATATGTCATCCACATACAATATTAGAAATGCTATAGAGCTCCCACTCACTTTCTTGTAAATACATGCTTCTCCAAAAGTCTATATAAAACCATATGATGTGATCACACTATCAAAACGTTTATTCCAACTCCGAGAGGCTTGCACCAGTCCATAAATTGATCGCTGGAGCTTGCACACTTTGTTAGCACCCTTTGGATCGATAAAACCTTCAGGTTGCATCATATACAACTCTTCTTCCAGAAATCCATTCAGGAATGTAGTCTTTACATCCATTTGCCAAATTTCATAATCATAAAATGTAGCAATTGCTAACATGATTCGGACAGACTTAAGCATCGCTACGGGCGAGAAGGTCTCATCATATTCAACTCCTTGAACTTGTCGAAAACCTTTCGCGACAAATCGAGCTTTGTAAACAGTAACATTACTGTCTGCATCGGTCTTCTTCTTAAAAATCCATTTATTTTCTATGGCTTGCCGATCATCGGGCAAGTCCACCAAAGTCCACACTTTGTTCTCATACATGGATCCCATCTCAGATTTCATGGCCTCAAGCCATTTCGTGGAATCTGGGCTCGTCATCGCTTCCTCATAGTTCGTAGGTTCATCATGGTCTAGTAACATGACTTTCAGAACAGGATTACCATACCACTCTGGTGCGGATCTTACACTGGAAGACCTACGAGGTTTGGTAGCAACTTGATCTGAAGCTTCATGATCATCATCATTAGCTTCCTCACTAATTGGTGTAGGAATCACATGAACTGATTTCTGTGATGAACTACATTCCAATAAGGGAGCAGGTACAGTTACCTCATCAAGTTCTACTTTCCTCCCACTCACTTCTTTCGAGAGAAACTCCTTCTCTAGAAAGGATCCATTCTTAGCAACAAAGATTTTGCCTTCGGATCTGTGATAGAAGGTGTACCCAACTGTTTTCTTTGGGTATCCTATGAAGACACACTTCTATGATTTGGGTTCGAGCTTATCAGGTTGAAGCTTTTTCACATAAGCATCGCAACCCCAAACTTTAAGAAACGACTACTTTGGTTTCTTGCTAAACCACAGTTCATAAGGCTTCGTCTCAACAGATTTAGATGGTGCCCTATTTAACGTGAATGCAGCCGTCTCTAAAGCATAACCCCAAAACAATAGTGGTAAATCAGTAAGAGACATCATAGATCGCACCATATCTAGTAAAGTACGATTACGACGTTCGGACACACCATTATGCTGTGGTGTTCGAGGTGGCGTGAGTTGCAAAACTATTCCGCATTGTTTCAAATGTAGACCAAACTCGTAACTCAAATATTCTCCTCCATGATCAGATCATAGAAACTTTATTTTCTTATTACGATGGTTTTCAACTTCACTCTGAAATTCTTTGAACTTTTCAAATGTTTTAGACTTCTGTTTCATTAAGTAGATATACCCATATCTACTTAAATCATCTGTGAAGGTGAGAAAATAACGATACCCTCTGCGAGCCTCAATATTCATCGGACCACATACAACAGTATGTATGATTTCCAACAAATCTGTTGCTCGCTCCATTGTTCCGGAGAACGTCGTTTTAGTCATCTTGCCCATGAGGCATGGTTTGCAAGTACCAAGTGATTCATAATCAAATGATTCTAGTCCATCAGTATGGAGTTTCTTCATGCGCTTTACACCAATATGACCTAAACGGAAGTGCCATAAATAAGTTGCACTATCATTATCAACTTTGCATCTTTTGGTTGCAATATTATGAATATGTGTATCACTACTATCGAGATTCAATACAAATAGACCACTCTTTAAGGGTGCATGACCGTAAAAGATATTACTCATTAAATAGAACAACCATTATTCTCAGATTTAAATGAATAACCGTCTCGCATCAAACAAGATCCAGATATAATGTTCATGCTAAACGCTGGCACCAAATAACAATTATTCAGGTCTAAAACTAATCCCGAAGGTAGATGTAGAGGTAGCATGCCGACGGCAATCACATCAACTTTGGAACCATTTCCCACGCGCATCGTCACCTCGTCCTTAGACAATCTTCGCTCAATCCGTAGTCCCTGTTTCGAGTTGCAAATGTTAGCAACAGAACCAGTATCAAATACCCAGGTGCTACTGCGAGCTCTAGTAAGGTACACATCAATAACATGTATATCACATATACCTTTGTTCACCTTGCCATCCTTCTTATCCGCCAAATTCTTGGGGCAGTTCCGCTTCCAGTGACCAGTCCCTTTGCTGTAGAAGCACTCAGTCTCAGGATTAGGTCCACACTTGGGTTTCTTCTCCAGAGCAGTAACTTGTTTGCTGTTCTTCTTGAAGTTCCCCTTCTTCTTACCTTTACCCTTTTTCTTGAAACTGTGGTCTTGTTGACCATCAACACTTGATGCTCCTTCTTGATTTCTATCTCCGCAACCTTTAGATTGCGAAGAGCTCGGGAATTATCTTTTCCATCCCTTGCATATTATAGTTCATCACGAAGCTCTTGTAGCTTGGTGGCGGTGATTGGAGAATTCTATCAATGAAATTATCATCAGGAAGATTAACTCCCAGTTGAATTAAGTGATTGTTATACCCAGACATTCTGAGTATATGTTCACTGACAAAACTATTCTCCTCCATCTTTCAGCTATAGAACTTATCGTAGACTTCATATCTCTCAATCCGGGCATTTGCTTGAAATATTAACTTCAACTCCTGGAACATCTCATATGCTCCATGATGTTCAAAATGTCGTTGAAGTCCCGGTTCTAAGATGTAAAGCATGGCACACTGAACTATCAAGTAGTCATCAGCTTTGCTCTGCCAGACGTTCACAACATCCGGCGTTACTCATGCAGCGGGTCTTGCACCTAGCGGTGCTTCCAGGACATAATTCTTCTGTGCATCAATGAGGATAATCCTCAAGTTACGGACCTAGTCCGTGTAATTGCTACCATCATCTTTCAACTTAGCTTTCTCAAGGAACACATTAAAATTCAACGGAACAACAACACGGTCCATCTATCTACAACAACATAGAAAAGCAAAATACTATTAGGTACTAAGTTCATGATAAATTCAAGTTCAATTAATCAAATTACTTAAGAACTCCTACTTAGACAGACATCCCTCTAATCATCTAAGTGATTACATGATCCAAATCAACTAAACCAGTTCCGATCATCACGTGAAATGGAGTAGTTTTCAATGGTGAACATCACTATGTTGATCATATCTACTATATGATTTACGCTCGACCTTTCAGTCTCAGTGTTCCAAGGCCATATCTGCACATGCTAGGCTCGTCAAGTTTAACCCGAGTATTTCTGCGTGTGCAAAACTGGCTTGCACCCGTTGTAGGTGAATGTTGAGCTTATCACACCCGATCATCACGTGGTGTCTCGGCACGACGAACTTTGGCAACAGTGCATACTCAGGGATAACCCTTATACCTTGAAATTTAGTGAGAGATCATCTTATAATGCTACCGTCAATCAAAGCAAAATAAGATGCATAAAAGATAAACATGACATGCAATCAATTTAATTGATATGATATGGCCATCATCATCTTGTGCCTTTTATCTCCATCTCCAAAGCACCGTCATGATCACCATCGTCACCGGCGCGACACCTTGATCTCCAGCATAGCATCATTGTCGTCTCGCCAACTATTGTTTCTACGACTATTGCTACCGCTTAGTGATAAAGTAAAAACAATTACAGGACGATTGCATTGCATACAATAAAGTGACAACCATATGGCTCCTGCCAATTGCTGATAACTCTGTTGCAAAACATGATCATCTCATACAATAAAATTTAGCATCATGTCTTGACCATATCACATCACAACATGCCCTGCAAAAACAAGTTAGACATCCTCTACTTTGTTGTTGCAAGTTTTACATGGCTGCTACGGGCTGAGCAAGAACCATTCTTACCTACGCATCAAAACTAGAACGATATTTTGTCAAGTTAGTGCTGTTTTAACCTTCGACAAGGACCGGGCGTAGCCACACTCGATTCAACAAAAGTTGGAGAAACTGACACCCGCCAGCCACCTGTGTGCGAAGCACGTCGGTAGAACCAGTCTCGCGTAAGCGTACGCGTAGTGTCGGTCCGGGCCACTTCATCCAACAATACCGCCGAATCAAAGTATGACATGTTGGTAAGCAGTATGACTTGTATAGCCCACAACTCACTTGTTTTCTACTTGTGCATATAACATCTATGCATAAACCTGGCCGGGATGCCACTGTTGGGGAATGTAGTATTTCAAAAAAATTCCTACGCACACGCAAGATCATGGTGATGCATAGCAACGAGAGGGGAGAGTGTCCTCCATGTACCCTCGTAGACCGTAAGCAGAAGCATTATGACAACGCGGTTGATGTAGTCATACGTCTTCACGATCGACCGATCCTAGTACCGAACGTACGACACCTCCGCGATCTGCACACGTTCAGCTCGGTGATGTCCCACAAACTCATGATCCAGTAGAGCTTCGAGGGAGAGTTCCGTCAGCACGACGACGTGATGATGGTGTTTATGAAGCTACCGACGCAGGGCTTCGTCTAAGCACTGCTACGATATGACCGAGGTGGATTATGGTGGAGGGGGGCACCGCACACGGCTAAAGATCAATGATCAACTTGTGTGTCTTGGGGTGCCCCCCACCCCCGTATATAAAGGATCTAGGGGGGAGGCGGCCGGCCAGGAGGAGGGCATGCCAAGGGGGGAGTCTTACTCCCACCAGGAGTAGGACTCCTCCTTTCCTAGTAGGAATAGGAGAAGGGGGAAGGAGGAGAGAGAGGGGAAGGAAAGGGGGGCGCCCCCTCCTTGTCCAATTCGGACTACAGGGGGAGGGGGTGAACGGCCCTGCCTTGGCCGCCCCTCCTTTTCTCCACTAAGGCCCATGAGGCCCACTATACTCCCCGGGGGGTTCCGGTAACCCCATGATACTCCGGTATATGCCCGAACTTGCCCGGAACACTTCTGAAGTCCAAACATAGTCATCCAATATATCGATCTTTATGTCTCAACCATTTCGAGACTCCTTTTCATGTCCGTGATCATATCCGAGACTTCTAACTACCTTCGGTACATCAAAACACATAAACTCATAATACAGATCGTCACCAACCGTTAAGCGTGCGGACCCTACGGGTTCGAGAACTATGTAGACATGACCGAGACACATCTCTGGTCAATAACCAACAGCGGAACCTGGATGCTCATATTGGCTCCTACATATTCTACGAAGATCTTTATCGGTCAAACCGCATAACAACATATGTTGTTCCCTTTGTCATCGGTATGTTACTTGCTCGAGATTCGATCGTCGGTATCTCAATACCTAGTTCAATCTCCTTAGTGGCAAGTCTCTTTACTCGTTTTGTAATGCATCATCCCGCAACTAACTCATTATTCACATTGCTTGCAAGGCTTATAGTGATGTGCATTACCGAGAGGGCCCAGAGATACCTCTCCGACAATCGGAGTGACAAATCCTAGTCTCGATCTATGCCAACTCAACAAGTACCATCAGAAACACCTGTAGAGCACCTTTATAATCACCCAGTTACGTTCTGATATTTGGTAGCACACAAAGTGTTCCTACGGTATTCGGGAGTTGCATAATCTCATAGTCATAGGAACATGTATAAGTCATGAAGAAAGCAATAGCAACATACTAAACGATCAAGTGCTAAGCTAACGGAATGGGTCAAGTCAATCACATTATTCTCTAATGATGTGATCCCGCTAATCAAATGACAACTCATGTCTACGGCTAGGAAACTTAACCATCTTTGATTCAATGAGCTAGTCAAGTAGGAGCATACAAGTGACATTCTATTTGTCTATATATTCACACATGTACTAAGTTTCCGGTTAATACAATTCTAGCATGAATAATAAATATTTATCATGATATAAGGAAATATAAATAACAACTTTATTATTGCCTCTAGGGCATATTGCCTTCAGTTTCAAATGAAGACCAAACTCGCAACTCACATATTCTCCTCCACGATCAGATCGTAGAAACTTTATTTTCTTGTTACGATGATTTTCCACTTTGCTCTGAAATTCTTTGAACTTTTCAAATGTTTTAGACTTATGTTCCATCAAGTAGATATACCCATATTTGCTCAAATCATCTGTGAAGGTGAGAAAATAACGATACCGCCGCGTGCCACAATATTCAGCGGACCAGATACATCAGTATGTATGATTTCTAACAATTCTGTTGCTCGCTCCATTGTTCCGGAGAACGGAGTTTTAGTCATCTTGCCCATGAGGCATGATTCGCAAGCACCAAGTGATTCATAATCAAGTGATTCCAAAAGTCCATCAGAATGGAGTTTCTTCATGCACTTTACACCAATATGACCCAAACGGCAGTGCCACAAATAAGTTGCACTATCATTATCAACTCTGCATCTTTTGGCTGCAATGTTACGAATATGTGTGTCACTACTATCAAGATTCAACAAAAATAGACAGCTCTTCAAGTGTGCATGACCATAAAAGATATTACTCATATAAATAGAACAACCATTATTCTCATATTTAAATGAACAACCGTCTCGCATCAAACAAGATCCAAATATAATGTTCATGCTTAACGCTGGCACCAAATAACAATTATTAAGGTCTAAAACTAATCCCGAAGGTAGATGTAGAGGTAGCGTGCCGACCATGATCACATCAATTTTGGAACCATTTCCCACGTGCATCGTCACCTCATCCTTAGTCAATCTTCGCTTAAACCGTAATCCCTATTTCGAGTTGCAAGTATTAGCAAAGAACCAGTATCAAATACCCAGGCACTACTGCAAGCATTAGTAAGGTACACATCAATAACATGTATATCACATATACCTTTGTTCACCTTGCCATCCTTCTTATCTGCCAAATACTTCGGGCAGTTCCGCTTCCAGTGACCAGCCCCTTTACAGTAGAAGCACTCAGTCACAGGCTTAGGTCTAGACTTGGGTTTCTTCACTTGAGCAACAACTTGCTTGCCATTCTTCTTGAAGTTCCCCTTCATCCCTTTACCCTTTTTCTTGAAACTAGTGGTCTTGTTGACCATCAACACTTGATGCTCCTCCTTGATTTCTACCTCCACAGCCTTTAGCATCGCGAAGAGCTTAGGCATTGTCTTGTTCATCCCTTGCATATTATGGTTCATCATGAAGCTCTTGTAGCTTGGTGGTAGTGATTGAAGAATTCTGTCAATGACACTATCATCAGGAAGATTAACTCCCAGTTGAATCAATGACACTGACAGAACTATTCTCTCCATCTTGCAGCTATAAAACTTATTGGAGACTTCATATCTCTCAATCCGGGAATTTGCTTGAAATATTAACTTCAACTCCTGGAACATCTCATATGCTCCATGACATTCAAAACGTCGTTGAAGTCCCGGTTCTAAGCCGTAAAGCATGGCACACTGAACTATCGAGCAGTCATCAGCTTTGCTCTGCCAGACGTTCACAACGTCCGGTGTTGCTCCTGCAGCGGGTCTTGCACCTAGCGGTACTTCCAGGACGTAATTCTTCTCTGCATCAATGAGGATAATCCTCAACTTACGAACCCAGTCCGTGTAATTGCTACCATCATCTTTCAACTTAGCTTTCTGAAGGAACGCATTAAAATTCAATGGAACAACAGCACGAGGCATCTACCTACAACAACATAGACATGCAAAATACTATTAGGTACTAAGTTCATGATAGATTAAAGTTCAATTAATCATATTACTTAAGAACTCCCACTTAGATAGACATCCCTCTAATCTTCTAAGTGATCACGTGATCCAAATCAACTAAACCATGTCCGGTCATCACGTGATATGGATTAGTTTTCAATGGTGAACATCACTTTGTTGATCATATCTACTATATGATTCACGCTCGACCTTTCGGTCTTAGTGTTCCGAGGCCACATCTGCATATGCTAGGCTCGTCAAGTTTAACCTGAGTATTCTACGTGTGCAAAACTGGCTTGCACCCGTTGTATGTAAACGTAGAGCTTATCACACCCGATCATCATGTGGTGTCTCGGGATGACGAACTTTCGCAATGGTGCATACTCAGGGAGAACACTTGTACCTTGAAATTTAGTGAGTGATCATCTTATAATGCTACCATCGAACTAAGCAAAATAAGATGCATAAAGGATAAACATCACGTGCAATCAATATAAGTAATATGATATGGCCATCGTCATCTTGTGCCTTTGATCTCCATCTCCAAAGCACCGTTACGATCACCATCATTACCGGCGTGACACCTTGATCTCCATCGTAGCATCATTGTCGTCTCGCCAACTATTGTTTCTACGACTATCACTACCGCTTAGTGATAAAGTAAAAACAATTATAGGGTGATTGCATTGCATTCAATAAAGCGACAACCATATGACTCCTGCTAGTTGTTGATAACTCTGTTGCAAAACATGATCATCTCATACAATAAAATTTAGCATCATGTCTTGACCATATCACATCACAACATGCCCTGCAAAAACAAGTTAGACATCCTCTACTTTGTTGTTGCAAGTTTTATGTGGCTGCTGTGGGCTGAGCAAGAACCGTTCTTACCTACGCATCAAAACCACAATGATTTTTCGTCAAGTATGTGATGTTTTAACCTTCAACAAGGATCGGGCATAGCCAAACTCGATTCAACTAAAGTTGGAGAAACTGACACCCGCCAGCCACCTATGTGCGAAGCACGTCAGTAGAACTAGTCTCGCGTAAGCGTACGCGTAATGTCGGTCTGGGCCGCTTCATCCAACAATACCACCAAATCAAAGTACGACATGCTGGTAAGCGGTGTGACTATTATCGCCCACAACTCTTTGTGTTCTACTCGTGCATATAATATCTATGTATAAACCTGGCTCTGATACCACTATTAGGGAACGTAGTAATTTTAAAAAAAAATCCTACGCACACGCAAGATCAAGGTGATGCATGATACGTCTCCGTCGTATCTACTTTTCCAAACATTTTTGCCCTTGTTTTTGACTCTAACTTGCATGATTTGAATGGAACTAACCCGGACTGACGCTATTTTCAACAGAACTACCATGGTGTTATTTTTGTGCAGAAATAAAAGTTCTCAGAATGACCTACAAATCCACGGAGCAACTTTTCAGAATTAATAAAAAATACTGGCAAAAGAATTAGCGTCAGGGGGCCCACACCTTGGTCACGAGGGTGGGGGACGCGCCCCCCTAGGGCGTACCCCCTGCCTCGTGGGCCCCTTGGACGTCCACCGACCTCAACTCCAACTCAATATATTTACTTTCATGGAGAAAAAAATAAAATAAGAAGGCTTCATCGCGTTTTACGATACAGAGCCGCCGCCAAGCCCTAAAACCTCTCGGGAGGGCTTATCTGGAGTCCGTTCGGGGCTCCGGAGAGGGGAATCCGTTGGCATTGTCATCATCAACCATCCTCCATCACCAATTTCATGATGCTCACCGTCGTGCGTGAGTAATTCCATTGTATGCTTGCTGGACTGTGATGGGTTGGATGAGATTTACCATGTAATTAAGTTAGTTTTGTTAGGGTGTGATCCCTAGTATCCACTATGTTCTGAGATTGATGTTGCTATGACTTTGCTATGCTTAATGCTTGTCACTAGGCCCGAGTGCCATGATTTCAGATCTGAACCTATTATGTTTTCATGAATATATGTGAGTTCTTGATCCTATCTTGCAAGTCTATAGTCACCTATTATGTGTTATGATCCGTTAACCCTGAAGTGACAATAATCGGGATACTTACCGGTGATGACCGTAGTTTGAGGAGTTCATGTATTCACTAAGTGCTAATGCTTTGGTCCGGTTCTCTACTAAAAGGAGGCCTTAATATCCCTTAGTTTCCATTAGGACCCCGCTGCCACGGGAGGGTAGGACAAAAGATTTCATGCAAGTTCTTTTCCATAAGCACGTATGACTATGTTCGGAATACATGCCTACATTACATTGATGAACTGGAGCTAGTTCTGTGTTACCTATGTTATAACTATTACACGAAGAATCGCATCCGACATAATTATCCATCACCGATCCAATGCCTACGAGCTTTTCACATATTGTTCTTTGCTTAGTTACTTTGCCGTTACCACTGTTACCATTACTACAAAACTGCTATTATTACTTTTGCTATCGTTACCGTTACTTCCGTACTACTTTGCTACTAAATACTTTGTTGCAGATACTAAGTTATCCAGGTGTGGTTGAATTGACAACTCAACTGCTAATACTTAAGAATATTCTTTGGCTCCCCTTGTGTCGAATCAATAAATTTGGGTCGAATACTCTACCCTCGAAAACTGTTGCGATCCCCTATACTTGTGGGTTATCAAGACTATTTTCTGGCGCCTTTGCCGGGGAGCATAGATCTATTCTTTGAGTCACTTGGGATTTATATCTGCTGATCACTATGAAGAACTTGAAAGATCAGAGAACTAAAATTTATCCCTCATCTACGAGGGGAGGTAAGGAACTGCCATCTAGCTCTGCACTTGATTCTCCTTCCGTTATGAGTAAACTTGCGACACCTAAACCTGCTTCTGCTATTAATTCTTATATGTCGCATGTTATTGATGATGCCACTTCTGCTATGCATGATACTTGTGATGAAACTACTTTTATGCTTGATACTACTGTGCCACTGTGTGAATTTCTTGATGAACAATTTGCTAGGGCTAGGGAGAATGAAATTATTGAAACTGATAATATTGATGATAGTGATGATGAAGGTTCTCCCCCTAAATATGAATTGCCTGTTGTTCCTGAGGGTTATGTTATGGATGAAGAAACTGCTAGAGATTTTCTTGCTTGCAATGATAGATCAAATCTTAAGAAATTATTAGCTAAGCTGAAACAAAATTCTTTGAATGCTAGAATGAAACATGACCCTGCTTTTGCTACTTCACCTATCTTTGTTACCGATAAGGATTATGAATGCTCTGTTGATCCCGAGATTATTACTTTAGTTGAATCTAATCCTTTCTATGGCACTGAATCTGAAACTGTAGCACATCTTACTAAGTTAAATGATATAGCCATCCTGTTTACTAATGATGAGAAATCTCGCTATTACTATATCCTTAAAATATTTCCTTTCTCATTAAACGGTGATGCTAAGACATGGTTTAATTCTCTTGATCCTGGTTGTGTGCGTAGTCCCCAGGATATGATTTACTACTTCTCTGCTAAATATTTCCCTGCTCATAAGAAACAAGCTACCTTGAGGGAAATATATAATTTTGTGCAAATCGAAGAAGAGAGTCTCCCACAAGCTTGGGGGAGGCTTCTCCAATTACTTAATGCTTTGCGTGATCATCCTCTAAAGAAAAATGAAATACTTGATATCTTCTATAATGGACTAACCGATGCTTCCAAGGACCACCTGGATAGCTGTGTTGGTTGTGTTTTCAGGGAAAGGACAGTCGACCAAGCTGAATTGCTATTAAATAATATGTTGGCCAATGAAAATAATTGGGCACCTCCTGAACCAACTCCTAAGCCAACTCCGAAGAAAATAGGTGTTCTATTTCTCAGTCCTAAAGATATGCAAGAGGCAAAGAAATCTATGAAAGAGAAAGGTATTAAAGCTGAAGATGTTAAAAATTTACCTCTTGTTGAAGAAATTCATGGCCTCAATATACCACCTAATGAAATACAAGGTCTTGATAACCCGACATAGGTAGTGAAGGTAAACTCTCTTTATAGATATGATAAAGTTGAAATCCCGTCTACTATGTTTGCTAGCCAATGCTTAGATGAATTTGATGATTTTATGGATAAACAAGCAAATTTTAATGATTATGTTAGTAGATAATTGAAAAATAATGCTTATATGATTGGACGCTTGAGTGATTATATGTCTAGAGTTAAGGGTGAACTTAAACTCACTAGTAAACATGTTTCTATGGTCACTACTCAAGCAGAACAAGTACTTAAGGCTCAGAATGAATTTCTTGATGAACTAAATAATAAACATGATTTTGCTATTAGAGTGGTTACTAGAACTGGTATAATGACTCAGGAACCTTTGTATCCTGAAGGCCACCCTAAGAGAATTGAACAAGATTCTTAGAAAAATAATTTAGATGCTCCTAGTCCTTTTAAAAAGAAGAAAAAGAAAAATGATAGGACTTTGCATGCTTCTAGTGAACCTATTATAGAAACACCTGAGAATCCTAATGATATTTCTATCTCTGATGCTGAAACACAGTTTGGAGATGAACATGAACCTAATGATAATGCTAATAATGATGTTCATGTAGATGCTCAACCTAGCAATAACAACGATATAGAAATTGAACCCGCTGTTGATCTTGATAACCCACAATCAAGGAATCAATGTTATGATAAGAGAAACTTTGTTGCTAGGAAGCATGGTAGGGAAAGAGAACCATGGGTTCAGAAACCCATGCCTTTTCCTCCTAAACCATCCAAGAAAAAGGATGATGAGGACTTTGAGCGCTTTGCTGAAATGATTAGGCCTATTTTCTTACGTATGCACTTAACTGATATGCTTAAAACAAACCCTTATGCTAAATACATGAAAGATATCATTACAAATAAAAGAAAAATACCTAAAGCCGAAATCTCCACCATGCTTGCTAACTATACTTTTAAGGGTGGAATACCTACGAAACTTGGTGATCCCGGAGTACCCACTATACCATACTCCATCAAAAGAAATTGTGTTAAAACTGCTTTATGTGATTTAGGAGTCGGTGTTAGTGTTATGCCTCTTTCCTTATACCGTAGACTTGAATTAAGTAAGTTGACACCTACTGAGATATATTTGCAAATGGCTGATAAATCAATTGCTATGCCTGTCAGTATTTGTGAGGACGTGCCTGTTGTTGTTGCGAATGTTACTATTTTAACAGACTTTGTCATTCTTGATATTCCTGAGGATGACAGTATGTCGATTATCCTTGGTAAACCCTTTTTAAATATTGCAGGAGCTGTTATTGATTGCAACAAAGGCAAGGTCACCTTTCATATCAATGGTAATGAGCATATGGTACACTTTCCGAGGAAACAACCTCAAGTTCACAGTATAAATTCTATTGGGAAAATTCCATCAATAATTATTGGAGGTTTTGAATTTCCTCTTCCCATTGCAAAGAAAAAGTATGATATTCTTATTATTGGGGATGTTCATATCCCCGTTGAGGTAACCTAGTGTCACTTCGAAATTTCTCCAGTTTCATGTGACTCGGTGCTTCGGGGAGTTGAAAATAAGCATAGATCCGGAGATTCCCAAATAGGTCAACCTTTTAAACTGCCTGCTGAATCCATGAGCAGGCAAGATGAGTTTGTTAACAAGACTTGATCAACCTTGTTAGTGGATTCCTTTTGATGAGCATGAGATGGATGAAGTTAGAAGGCACAACCTTCTATACCCTCTCTTCACTTCCTGTTAATTAGAATAAATAAAGTAGAAATAATATATTATGTCTGTTTTTTGAATTGTCTATGCAATAAAAAATATCAGAAAAATAAAAGTTCTCCAAATGCCATGCCAATTTAATATGATTTTTTCTGGAATATTTGAGAATATCTGGCACTGAGAACACAGCAGGGGGAGCAAGCACCTGGCCACGAGGGTCCAGGGAGCGCCCACCCCTACAAGGCGCACCCCTGCCTCGTGGGCCCATGGTGGCTCCCCTCCACTTATTCCTGCACCCACACACTTCTTCTTCCTCCCAAAAAAATCACTATCTAGCTCAAGCACGAGTTCTAGCTCGTTTTGCTGCCATTTTCGATCTCCTTGCTCAAAGCTCCATTCACAAAACTGCTTTGGGGGATTGTTCTTTGGTATGTGACTTCTCCAATGATCCAATTAGTTTTTGTTCTAGTGCTTTATTCATTGCAAATTCTTTCTGCTTAGGTGACCCTATTCTTGAGCTTGCATGTTCAATTTATGAGGTCCCAAGTAATTCTAATGCATGATAGAGGCTCTAGGCACTTGTGGGAGTAGTTGCTATCAATTTTATTAAGTTCGGTTTTCTTTTATTTTGGGTCACTAAAAATTTCAGATATTTTCAGAAAAATATGAAGAGATTCTTCTTGAGGGGCTCTTCTAGCCAAGGTTCTAAGGATAAACAAGCTAAGGAGAATGAAAAGCCCAAGTATAATCTTCCTCATGTGGCGGAAGTACAGTCGTGTGAATGGCCTTGTGATGATTTCTTGAGAGCAGCCGAGATATATGATGATTTCTATTTCTTGGTTGATAATGCGGCCTCACTGACTTCCTCCACAACCAACTTGAACAGTATCTCTTATTCACCAATACTTTCATGCAAAACTTCTACTTTTATCCTAAGAAATCACCTCCTTCGGTAGCGTTTAAATTATATGATGTTGATAGGGAGATGTCACTATATGAATTTTGCACAGTTTGCAAGATACCCTTCGGGGGCAGCTTAGAGGAACCACATCATAAGGATGTGGAGGGATTTATTGACACTATTACTGTAGGGGAAACGAGGAAAGTTTCCGATGCATGAATAACCAGCATACATTCTCCTGTTTTACGCTACTTTGCAATATTTGCTAGTCGATGCTTAATTGGTTGCGGAAACTATGGAAACCTTAGTGTTCCTGATATTATCATTTTGTTCCATGCTTTATTTTGTGATAACTCTTTTAATATTGGCGCTATTATTGCTAGACGATTAAGCATGAACCGTACTAAGGGCCCCATTTTTGGAGGTATCTATGCTTCACGCCTCGCTAAACATTTCAGGATACCTATTAGACACTTTGAGAAAGAAGAAAAACTGCTCCCCCCTACTTTTCTAGATTACAAAAGCATGGTAGCACATGAGTTTATTGTTACAAATGATGAGAATATGCTTAAGTATGATGGTAGCACATGAGTTTATTGCCTGCACCCTCTTTGTTTGATTTATCTTCATGCACATTTCTCGTTTTACCGGAGGCCGTTCATGCTTACCGAGGCAAGACATCAGCCCCAGAGCCTGAGCCGGAACCACAACTTGACCCTTATCGACCATC
The DNA here is from genome assembly GCF_018294505.1 of Triticum aestivum. Lineage (NCBI taxonomy): Eukaryota > Viridiplantae > Streptophyta > Magnoliopsida > Poales > Poaceae > Triticum > Triticum aestivum. Next base: position 667,979,067 of record NC_057801.1, read on the forward strand.
CTTTTATCAGTGGAATCCGGAGGAGTTTGCCAGCCAGTGGTACCCAGATGATACCCCTCAGTACACCGGAGGGAGTAGCTCTGACCCATGGCCATAGACCAACTTAGGACAAAAGCCTAAGCTTGGGGGAGTACGTATTCCTCACCGACTTTACATTCATGTTCACACACTCATTCTAGTGTCGGTGCTCATACTCTTTCATTGTACTATCCATGCTAGTTTATTTTCTTTTCCTGCTTTCTTCTTATGTGTTAGATAAACCTTAAGAAAAACCAAAAAAATTAGTTAGTTTAATTTCCATGCTTGTAGTAATAATAATTAAAAGAAAAACTCAAAAACATTTCTCGTTCTTCTTTTTGCTTGTTGGGAGCTTTCCCGTGTAAATAGTTTTATTTCTTTTCTTTCCTTTGGGGGTCAAGAGGAGAAGACCATAATGAAAATGTCTAAGTGGCTCTCATATGAATAATTGATTTACTTTAACCAAGAGCCCATATTACTTTGTCTTCTCTCTTGAAATTGGTGCTTGCAGATTCCAGCTTAGTCCAATGCATGTGCACTATTATTATTTTCCACACCGTTCGATCGTGCAAGTGAAAAGCAATGATGATGATATATGATGAAATGATTGGTATAAGAGGAGCTGGTATGAACTCGACCTCTCTTGTTTTTGTAAATATGATTAGCTAATCATTCCTGATTCAGCCTATTATGAATAAACATGTTTTCAATGACAATTATAGATTATAGTTGCTCATGCCATGCTTAATTAGCTATGAGTTTATAATGGTTTACCTTGCGTGCCAACATGCTATTAAAATGCTTGTGATGTGGTATGATTGGGTGGTATCCTCCTTTGAATGAATTGAGTGACTCGACTTGGCACATGTTCACGCATATAGTTAAAACAAAATCAAAATAGACTTCACGATATTTATGTTCATGGTGGATTATATCCTACTCATGCTTGTACTCAGTGTCTGATACGTCCATTTTGCATCATGCTTTTATGTCAATGTTTATTGCATTATGGGCTGTTATTACACATTACATATCAATACTTATGGCTATTCTCTCTTATTTTATAAGGTTCACCATGAAGAGGGGGAATGCCGGCAGCTGGAATTCTGGCTGGAAAAGGAGCAAACATTGGAAACCTATTCAGCACTGCTCCAAAAGACCTGAAACTCCACGAAACTTATTTTTGGAATTAATAAGAATTACTGAGCGGAAGAAAGACCTCAGGGGGCCCACACCCTGGCCAGGAGGGTGGGGGTGCGCCCACCCCTACTAGGCGCGCCCCCTGTCTCCTGGGCCCCCTGATGGCCCTCCGGTGTCCATCTTCTGCTATATGAAGGCTTTTACCTTGGAAAAAAATTGTGGGCAAGCTTAAGAGACGAAACTCCGCTGCCACAAGGCGGAACCTTGGCGGAACCAACCTAGAGCTCCGGCAGAGCTGTTCTGCCGGGGACACTTCCCTCCGGGAGGGGGAAATCATCACAATCTTCATCACCAACGATCCTCCCAACGGGAGAGGGTCAATCTCCATCAACCTCTTCACCAACACCATCTCCTCTCAAACCCTAGTTCATCTCTTATATCCAATCTTGTATCCAAAACCACAAATTGGTACCTGTGGGTTGCTAGTAGTGTTGATTACTGCTTGTAGTTGATGCTTATTGGTTTACTTGGTGGAAGATCATATGTTCAGATCCTTAATGCATATTATTACTCCTCTGATTATGAACATGACTATGCTTTGTGAGTAGTTACGTTTGTTCCTGAGGACATGGGTGAAGTCTTGATATTAGTAGTCATGTGAATTTGGTATTCGTTCGATATTTTGATGAGATGTATGTTGTCTTTCCTCTAGTGGTGCTATGTGAACATCAACTACATGACACTTCACCATTATTTGGGCCTAGAGGAAGGAATTGGGAAGTGATAAGTAGATGATGGGTTGCTAGAGTGACAGAAGCTTAAACCCTAGTTTATGTGTTGCTTCGTAAGGGGCTGATTTGGATCCATATGTTTAATGCTGTGGTTAGGTTTACCTTAATACTTCTTTTGTAGTTGCGGATGCTTGCAATAGGGGTTAATCATAAGTGGGATGCTTGTACAAGTAAGGGCAGTACCTAAGCACCGGTCCACCCACATATCAAATTATCAAAGTACCAAACGCGAATCATATGAGCGTGATGAAAACTAGCTTGACGATAATTCCCATGTGTCCTCAGGAGCGCCTTTCTCATTATAAGAAATTGTCCAGGCTTATCCTTTGCTACAAAAAGGATTGGGCCACCTTGCTGCACTTTATTTACTTTCATTGCTTGTTACTCGTTACAATTTATTTTATCACAAAACTATCTATTACCTACAATTTCAGTGCTTGCAGAGAAAACCTTACTGAAAACCGCTTATCATTTCCTTCTGCTCCTCGTTGGGTTCGACACTCTTACTTATCGAAAGGACTAGATAGATCCCCTACACTTGTGGGTCATCAAGACTCTTTTCTGGCACCGTTGTCGGGGAGTGTAGCGCTTTTGGTGAGTGGAACTTGGTAAGGAAACATTTATAGGCTATGTGATGATACGGGATCCTGGAATTATAAACGATTGAAGTTGGAATTTCACCAGAAGTTCTATCCTATGCATCTTGTTCATCGTGATCGTAATTACATATATAATTTCTGGCCTCGCGAAGGAGAAAGGATCGCTCAAGCTTGGGGGAGGCTTAAGTCAATGTTATATTCATGCCCCAATCATGAGCTCTCTAGAGAAATGATTATTCAAAATTTTTATGCTCATCTTTCTCTCAATGATCGCAACATGCTCGATACTTCCTGTGCTGGTTCTTATATGCTTAAGACTATTGAATTCAAATGGTACTTATTGGAAAGAATTAAATGCAACTCTGAAGATTGGGGTTCCAACGATGGTAAGGAGTCAGGTATGACACCTAAGTTTGATTGTGTTAAATCTTTTATGGATACCGATGCTTTTCATGGATTTAGCGCTAAATATGGACTTGACTCTGAGATAGTAGCTTATTTCTGTGAATCTTTTGCTACTCATGTTGATCTCCCTAAGGAGAAGTGGTTTAAATATAATCCTCCCGTTGAAGTAAAAGTAGTTGCACCTATTACAGTTGAAGAAAAGACTGTCACCTATAGTGATCCTATTGTTCCTACTACTTATGTTGAGAAACCTCCTTTTCCTGTTAGAATGAAGGATCATGCTAAAGCTTCAACTGTTGTTCATCAGAGTATTACTAGGACTTATACACCTCCTGAGAAAATCAAAATTGAACCTAGTATTGCTATGGTTAAAGATCTCCTGGATGATGATTTAGATGGGCATGTTATTTATTTCTGTGGTGAAACTGCTAATATTGTTAAACCAGATACTAAGATACATAGACCTGTGGTAGGCATGCCTGTTATTTCTGTTAAAATAGGAGATCATTGTTATCATGGCCTATGTGATATGGGTGCTAGTGCTAGTGCAATACCTATTTCCTTATATCAAGAGATTATGCATGATATTGCACCTGTTGAGTTGGAAGATATTGATGTTACAATCAAGCTTGCTAATAGAATACTATTAGGCCTTTTGGGATTGTTAGAGATGTTGAAGTCTTGTGTGGGAAGGTCAAATACCCTGCTGATTTTCTTGTTCTTGGTTCCCCACAAGATGACTTTTGTCCCATTATATTTGGTAGAGCCTTCCTGAACACTGTTAATGCTAAGATTGATTGCGAAAAGGATGTTGTTACGATTGGCTTGGATGATATGACTCATGAGTTTAATTTTGCTAAATTTCATAGACAACCCCGTGATAAAGAATTACCTAGTAAAGATGAAATAATTGGTCTTGCTTCTATTGTCGTGCCTCCTACTGATCCGTTAGAACAATATTTGCTAGAGCATTAAAATGATATGTTTATGAATGAAAGAAGGGAAATAGATGAAGTATTCCTTCAGTAGGTTCCTATCTTGAAACACAACTTACCTTTTGAAATCCTAGGGGATCCTCCTCCACCCAAAGGTGATCCCGTGTTTGAGCTTAAATCATTACTTGATAATCTTAAATATGCTTATCTTGATGAAAAAAAGATATATCCTGTTATTATTAGTGCTAACCTTTCACAGCAGGAAGAGGAAAGATTATTGAAAACTCTGAAGAAGCACCGTGCTGCTATTGGATATACTCTGGATGATCTTAACGGCATTAGTCCTACTCTATGCCAACACAAAATTAAAGTGGAAAAAGATGCCAAACCAGTCAGAGATCCTCAACGAAGATTAAATCCTAAGATGAAAGAAGTGGTAAGAAATGAGATACTAAAGCTCCACGAGGCAGGTATAATTTATCCCGTTGCTGATAGTGAATGGGTAAGCCCTGTCCGTTGTGTCCCTATAAAGGGAGGTATTACTGTTGTTCCTAATGATAAAGATGAATTGATTCTGCAAAGAATTATTACAGGTTATAGGATGGTAATTGATTTTCTTAAATTAAATAAAGCTACTAAGAAAGATCATTACCCTTTACCTTTTGTTGATCAAATGCTAGAAAGACTATCCAAACATACACATTTATGCTTTCTAGATGGTTATTCTGGTTTCTCTCAAATACCTGTGTTAGCGGAAGATCAATCAAAAACTACTTTTACTTGCCCTTTTGGTACTTTTGCTTATAGACGTATGCCTTTTGGTTTATGTAATGCACCTGCTACCTTTCAAAGATGCATGATGGCTATATTCTCTAACTTTTGTGAAAAGATTTGTGAGGTATTCATGGATGATTTCTCCGTTTATGGATCCTCTTTTGATGATTGCTTGAGCAACCTTGATCGAGTTTTGCAGAGATACTAAGACACTAGTCTCGTCTTGAATTGGGAAAAGTGCCACTTTATGGTTAATGAAGGCATTGTCTTGGGGCACAAAATCTCCGAGAGAGGTATTGAAGTTGATAAAGCTAAAGTTGATGCTATTGAAAAGATGCCATGTCCCAATGAACTAAAAGGTATAAGAAGTTTCCTTGGTCATGCCGGTTTTTATAGGAGGTTCATTAAGGACTTTTCTAAAATCTCTAGGCCTATGACTAATTTATCACAAAAAGATATTCCTTTTGTATTTGATGATGATTGTGTAGAAGCATTTGAAATACTTAAGAAAGCTTTGATCACTGCACCTATTGTTCAGCCATCTGATTGGAATTTACCTTTTGAAATTATGTGTGATGCTAGTGATTATGCTGTAGGTGCTGTTCTAGGGCAAAGAGTTGATAAGAAATTGAATGTTATCCAGTATGCTAGTAAGACTCTTGATACTGCCCAGAGAAATTATGTTACTACTGAAAAAGAATTCTTAGCAGTTGTGTTTGCATGTGATAAGTTTAGACCTTATATTGTTGATTCCAAAGTTACTATTCACACTGATCATGCTGCTATTAAATATCTTATGGAAAAGAAAAATTCTAAGCCTAGACTCATTAGATGGGTTCTCTTGCTTCAAGAATTTGATTTGCATATTATTGATAGAAAGGGAGCTGAGAACCCCATTGCAGACAACTTGTCTAGGTTAGAGAATGTTCTTGATGACCCACTGCCTATTGATAATAGCTTTCCTGATGAACAATTAGCGGTCATTAATGCTTCTCGTACTGCTCCATGGTATGATGATTACGGTAATTACATTTTTGCTAAATTTATACCACCTAGTTTCACATACCAGCAAAAGAAAAAGTTCTTTTATGATTTAAGACATTACTTCTGGGATGACCCACACCTTTATAAAGAAGGAGTAGATGGTGTTATTAGATGTTGTGTACCTGAGCATGAACAGGAACAGATCCTATGCAAGTGTCACTCTGAATCATATGGAGGAGACCACGCTGGAGACAGAACTGCGCATAAGGTATTGCAATCCGGTTTTTATTGGCCTACTCTCTTCAAAGATGCCCGTAAGTTTGTCTTGTCTTGTGATGAATGTTAAAGAATTGGTAATATTAGCAGACGTCAAGAAATGCCTATGAACTATTCTCTTGTTATTGAACCATTTGATGTTTGGGGCTTTGATTATATGGGACCTTTTCCTGCCTCTAATGGATATACACATATTTTAGTTGCTGTTGATTACGTTACTAAGTGGGTAGAAGCTATTCCAACTAGTAGTGCTGATCATAACACTTCTATTAAAATGCTTAAAGAATTTATTTTTCTGAGGTTTGGAGTCCCTAGATATCTTATGACTGATGGTGGTTCACATTTTATTCATGGTGCTTTCCGTAAGATGCTTGCTAAGTATGATGTTAATCATAGAATCACATCTCCTTATCACCTGCAGTCTAGTGGTCAAGTAGAGTTGAGCAATAGAGAGCTCAAATTAATTTTGCAAAAGACTGTGAATAGATCTAGAAAGAATTGGTCCAAAAAACTTGATGATGCATTATGGGCCTATAGAACTGCATACAAAAATCCTATGGGTATGTCTCCGTATAAGATGGTTTATGGAAAAGCTTGTCATTTACCTCTAGAACTTGAACATAAAGCATATTGGGCTATCAAAGAGCTCAACTATGACTTCAAACTTGCCGGTGAGAAGAGGTTGTTTGATATTAGCTCACTTGATGAATGGAGAACCCAAGCCTATGAGAATGCCAAGCTATTTAAAGAAAAAGTCAAACACTGGCATGACAAAAGGATACAAAAGCGTGAGTTTAACGTAGGTGATTATGTGTTATTATTCAACTCTCGTTTAAGATTTGTTGCGGGAAAACTTCTCTCTAAATTGGAAGGTACTTACGTTATCGAGGAGATCTATCGTTCGGGTGCCATAAAAATTAACAACTTCGAAGGCACGAGTCCGAAGGTGGTGAACGGTCAGAGGATTAAACATTATATCTCGAGTAATCCTATCAATGTTGAAACTAATATTATTGAAACCGTAACCCCGGAGGAATACATAAGGGACACTTTCCAGAACGTTCCAGACTCCGAAAAGGAATAGGTATGTGGTACCGTAAGTAAACTGACTCCAAAACAATTCTAATTGCAATTTTTATCAGTTTTGGAATATTTTAGAATTTTAGGAAGAAAGAAGTAGTTCGGGAAGGACACGAGGCCTCCACGAGGGTGGAGGGCGCGCCCACCCTTACTGGGCGCGCCCCCTGTCTCGTGGCCACCTCGTGTGCCTCCCGGACTCCGTTTTATTGCACGTTACGTATTTTGATCGGTAAAGATTCATTATATAATCTCCCGAAAGTTTTGACCACCGTATCACGCAAATATCCTCTGTTTTCGTTTCGAGCTATTTTTCTAACAGATCTAGAGCACCATGGCGTCACCCTCCTTCAACAATGAAGACAAGGATGCTTGGATATTGAAGATAGAGCTGAAAAGAGAAGAATCGGAAGAGATCAACAAGGATGAAGGGATCAAGAAGGCCATGGAGGTTCAAGCTCCGGCAGGGAAAGAAGAAGACATCCCTCAACCCTTACCTAACCTCTTTACTCCAACTGAGATTGAAGCTTTCAAGATGATTGAGTTAGCTCGCATACAGAATAAGTATCTCACACAGGAGAATATTTTGCTGAAGGATCATATTGCCGGACTCAAGGGCATTATCTGCAAGTTGGAGGAGCTTTTACGCTGAGTGTGCGATTATCCACCATCATCATCACCACCTCCATCACCTCCGAGGACATAATCACATCGGTATGGGCACTCCCCTTGGCAACTGCCAAGCTTGGGGGAGGTGCCCCGGTATCGTATCACCATCACACTCCTATCTTTACCGTTTTATTTAGTTCGATCCTTTTAGTAGTATCTTGATCTAGTAGATTGAAGTTTTGATATCAAGTAGTTTTGAGTTTTGCTTTGTGATCTCTTTATGTAATCGAGTCCGTGAGCTATCTATAATAAAGATTAGTGTTGAGTCAAGGGCTTTGCTATCTTGCTATGATCTTGAGAAAAATAGAAAGAATAAAAAGAATAAAAGAGTTCATATTGATCTTATGGATAGTAATGACTTCACACATATAAAGTATGAGGCTTAAAAGTTTTTGAGAGTTGATAAACGTAGTTTTGGTCATCGTTGCAATTAATAGGAAGTAATAAGGAAAGAGAGGTTTCACATATAAATATACTATCTTGGACATCTTTTATAACTGTGAGCACTCATTAAGTATGACATGCTAAAAGAGTCGACGTTGGACAAGGAAGACAACGTAATGGATTATGTTTTCTCACATCTCAGTTAAAGTATATTGTCATTTATGTTCCGAACATGTTGAGCTTGCCTTTCCCCCTCATGCTAGCCAAATTCCTAGCACCAAGTAGAGATACTACTTGTGCTTCCCAATATCCTTAAACCCAGTTTTGCCATGAGAGTCCACCATATCTACCTATGGATTGAGTAAGATCCTTCAAGTAAGTTGTCATCGGTGCATGCAATAAAAATTGCTCTCTAAATATGCATCACTTATTAGTGTGGAGAAAATAAGCTTTATAAGATCTTGTTATGGAAGCAATAAAAGCGATGGACTGCATAATAAAGGTCCATATACAAGTGGCAATATAAAGTGACGTTCTTTCGTACTAAGATCTTGTGTATCCAATCCTAAAAGCGCATGACAACCTCTGCTTCCCTCTGTGAAGGGCCTATCTTTTACTTTATGTTTTTACTTTATACTTGAGTCAAGGTGATCTTCACCTTTCCCTTTTTCATTTTATCCTTTGGCAAGCTCCTCATGTTTGAAAGATCATGATATATATATATCCAATTGGATGTTCGTTAGCATGGACTATTATTGTTGACATCACCTAAAGGTGAATACGTTGGGAGGCAACACAATAAGCCCCTATCTTTCTCAGTGTCCGGCTGAAACTCCATAACCACAAGTATTGCGTGAGTGTTAGCAATTGTAGAAGACTACATGATAGTTGAGTATGTGGACTTGCTGAAAAGCTCTATTCTTGACTCTTTCTGATGTTATGATAAATTGCAATTGCTTCAATTACTGAGATTATAGTTTGTTAGCTTTCAATGAAGTTTCTGAACCATACTTGACATTGTGAATTGATTGTTACTTGAGCATAAGAAGTCATATGGAAAAATCTATTTATGTTGCTGTTATAAGAATAATCATGATGCCCTCATGTCCTTATTTTATTTTTATCGACACCTCTATCTCTAAACATGTGGACATATTTTTTTACTTCGGCTTCCGCTTGAGGACAAGCGAGGTCTAAGCTTGCGGGAGTTGATACGTCCATTTTGCATCATGCTTTTATATCAATATTTATTGCATTATGGGCTGTTATTACACATTATATATCAATACTTATGGCTATTCTCTCTTATTTTATAAGGTTTACCATGAAGAGGGGGAATGCCGGCAACTGGAATTCTGGCTGGAAATGGAGCAAACATTGGAAACCTATTCTGCACTGCTCCAAAAGACCTAAAACTCCATGAAACTTATTTTTGGAATTAATAAGAATTATTGAGTGTAAGAAACACCTCAGGGGGCCGACAGCCTGGCCAGGAGGGTGGGCGGCGCGCCCACCCCTACTGGGCGCGCCCCTGTCTCCTAGGCCCCCTGGTGGCCCTCCGGTGTCCATCTTTTGCTATATGAAGGATTTTACCCTGCAAAAAATCATGGGCAACCTTACGGGTCGAAACTCTGCCGCCACAAGGCGGAACATTGGCGGAACCAATCTAGAGCTCCGGCAGAGCTGTTCTGCCGGGGACACTTCCCTTCGGGAGGGGGAAATCATCACCATAATCATCACCAACGATCCTCCCATCGGGAGAGGGTCAATCTCCATCAACCTCTTCACCAGCACCATCTCCTCTCAAACCCTAGTTCATCTCTTGTATCCAATCTTGTATGCAAAACCACAAATTGGTACTTGTGGCTTGCTAGTAGTGTTGATTACTCCTTGTAGTTGATGCTTATTGGTTTACTTGGTGGAAGATCATATGCTCAGATCTTTAATGCATATTATTACTCCTCTGATTATGAACATGACTATGCTTTGTGAGTAGTTACGTTTGTTCCTGAGGACATGGGTGAAGTCTTGCTATTAGTAGTCATGTGAATTTGGTATTCGTTCGATATTTTGATGAGATGTATGTTGTCTTTCCTCTAGTGGTGTTATGTGAATGTCGACTACATGACACTTCACCATTATTTGGGCCTAGAGGAAGGCATTGGGAAGTAAGAAGTAGATGATGGGTTGCTAGAGTGACAGAAGCTTAAACCCTAGTTTATGTGTTGCTTCGTAAGGGGCTGATTTGGATCCATATGCTTAATGCTGTGGTTAGGTTTACCTTAATACTTCTTTTGTAGTTGCGGATGCTTGCAATAGGGGTTAATCATAAGTGGGATGCTTTTCCAAGTAAGGGCAGTACCCAAGCACCGGTCCACCCACATATCAAATTATCTAAGTACCGAACGCGAATCATATGAGCGTGATGAAAACTAGCTTGACGGTAATTCCCATGTGTCCTCGGGAGCGCTTTTCTCATTATAAGAAATTGTCCAGGCTTATCCTTTGCTACAAAAAGGATTGGTCCACCTTGCTGCACTTTATTTACTTTCATTGCTTGTTACTTGTTACAATTTATCTTATCACAAAACTATCTATTACCTACAATTTCAGTGCTTGCAGAGAAAACCTTACTGAAAACCGCTTATCATTTCCTTCTGCTCCTTGTTGGGTTCGACACTCTTACTTATCGAAAGGACTACGATAGATCCCCTACACTTGTGGGTCATCAGTGTCTATTAATTTTAATGCATGTTCATGACTGTTGTCTCTCTCAGTTGGTCGCTTCCCAGTCTCTTTCTAGCCTTCACCTGTACTAAGCGGGAATACTGCTTGTGCATCCAAACTCCATAAACCCCAAAGTTATTCCATATGAGTCCACCATACCTTCCTATATGCGGTTTCTACCTGCCGTTCCAAGTAAATTTGTATGTGCCAAACTCCAAACCTTCAAATGAAATTCTGTTTTGTATGCTCGAGCAACTCATGTATCAACTAGGGTTGTCTGTATCTTCCATGCTAGGAGGGTTATTATCAAGTAAGGACGGCAATTTTATCCATGGACATGGATACCCGCGGATACCCGATCCGAATGGGTAGGGTTTGGGTACATTTTTACGTCCATGGACAGCACTCGAATCCGACCCAATTATTCATGGATAGGGCATGGACATAGTTATGTATCCGTGGATATACCCGAACCCGACTAGATAGTATGACATGTGGGGAGAAATTCAATGATCCACACTATGTCAACTTCCAATTTATCTATTTTTTTAATAAATAATGATAAATAAATTTTGCAATCCCTCCCAACCGTAACTTCTACTGCCGCTTCAGATTCTGTTTTTTAATAGACTCATTCTTGTATCTCCTCGTTAAACGACTCGACATTAAGAAGTGACGCCATCTCCTCGGCTTGCTCCTCTTGCAGCCCGGTACACCCGCCGGTGCCGCCAGATCTTATGACACTTCAGAAGCCAACGCCACAACTGGATAGTGGCAGGCCAACGCCCCAACTCCATATCCCCTCTACCCCTCCATCTTTGCTTCTCCATGCATGCACGGGAACGACGACGGGCCGGCGATGGTGGCGGGCTGGCGCAAGGCTCTGAGCTGCGATGCGGAGCAGCACGGCGTACAAGAGTGTTGCTGCCCACAGGACCAGGAGCATGACTACACGGCTATGCCGGGAGGCAGCCGCGCGCAGACCATGATGAGGAGCCTGATCATGCTGAGGAGCTTACGGCCACACCAAACAGCTGACGCTTAGGGTAATCTTTTGTTCCATCAATCCCTCTCTTGTATGTCTGGCGTTCCTATACGTGGGAGTGCAGCTTGTGTTGTTCGTGAATTTGTGCAAAATACTCTTGTACTTTGGTTTAAAGTAGCAATTGGAGCAGAGTACTCTTGTACTTCAGTTTACAATAGCAATTTCTGCAAAGTACTCTTGAATATCAGTATTAGATTTCACAGGTTACTAATTGAGTCACAGTTCTTTTTTGGTACATGGCATGATCCATTGTTTGTATATATGCAAGTTAATTAGTAATCAGGTATAGCCACATAAGTGAGTTTCAATCTGACATGTACTTTTGTCGGTCTACCTTATTCGCTAAAAGAATAATGATAGAAAAAATAATTTAGGTTGCCAGTTACCATTCGCTACAACTTATAGATCACAATAATTTCAAATCTGTATAGTTTATCTTTTTGACTGGAACTGCACAGTCTCGATATTATGTACCTTGTCTAACTTTAATTGAAACTGAAGACAGTGTTTTTTGCTTGTATAGATCAGTAGCTTCTCATGATGGAGCACAAGGCCCTGTTGTGGTTAACCCTGGAAATTTTAACTTAGCTGGTAGCCCAACATCTAAATATTGGCATTAGGGGATAGCAAGTCCACTCTATTTGAGGAATTTCAAAGTGTTCTTGATGATGAAGAAGAAACTATGGTAACATATTCCACTCATGAAATTCCACTTTTAAATGTTGCAAACTTGCAATGTTTGTTCTGTTTATTTCCATGATTTTAATAGTTGTCCTTTTGTTATGTTCACTTCAAGGGCGAGTCTAACTCCATCATAACCGAAGCCTAGAAGATGATTCCTAAAACAATGATGTGAAGAATAAAAGATTATTCCTAGAATATTGAGGTGAAGAATGGAAGAGGACGCATGGTTGTACCTGTGGTTACTTGATGTTGTGTGATGCCATTTTGTGAGAAACTAAGACTGAGAAATGATGTAGCGTTATTGCTCTAGTCTGCGTGGTGCTCTGGTCTTCAGTCTCTGGGTGTTGTGTCACCTTGTCTCGCATGAGGTGCAATGTAAATAAGTTTCTTTCTGGGTTAGTGAACCGACTAGTTTCTGAACCTTGCATCTCCCTTGATATTTTGTGGATGTTGTTTCAAGGTGCTGGTACCTCTTTTCTTTAATGTAGTTGCAACTGTTATTGGTCTATATTTGAATCTTGAATCCGAGAGCCTCAATCAAAGGTCGGGCAATAGCCTATTATCTAAAAAATATTGTGCTATTGCTATGATATGCACTTGTGAATCCAAGAGATTATTTGGTGATGTGAGATTTTGAGAGATTATTTGGTGATGTGCACTTTTTTGTGTCATCTTGTTAGAATCTAAAAGATAATTTGATGTTGTGCACTTGAGCTATGTTGTTTTGTGAAAATTTGAGATCTTATGTGAATCTTGTGCACTTGTGGAATGCTTGATATATGTATACATGTTGAGAGTACCCGATGGATATCCATACCCGATGGATATCATCAGGTTTGGACATGGACATTGTTTTTCGCCCACGGATTTTTTGATGGACGGGCACATAATGTCTTCATGGATTTGGATATGGATTTGATATTGTTCAACCCGGGCCGAACCCGATCCATTGTCATCCTTATTCTCAAGAGGAGTGGACTCCGCTCCTCATTCACGAGAAAATGGCTGGTCACCGGGATGCCCAGTCCCATGTTCAAATCAAATCAAAATAATTAAACAAAACTTCCCCAGGATTGTTGTTAGTTGGAGGCACCCGTTGTTTCGGGCAATCCATGGATTGATGCTTGTTGGTGGAGGGGGAGTATAAAACTTTACCATTCTGTTTGGGAACCGCCTATAATGTGTGTAGCATGGAAGATATCGAGATCTCATAGTAGTTATGTTGACAGTGAAAGTATACCGCTCAAAATGCTATTATCTCTGTTTTAAAAATTGAGCTCTAGCACGTCTAAAAATCCCTGCTTCCCTCTGTGAAGGGCCTATCTATTTACTTTTATGTTGATTCATCACCCTCTTATTAAAAAGCACCCGCTGGAGAGCACCGCTATCATTTGCATGCATTACTATTAATTTATATTGGGTATGACTAGGAATGGATCTCTTTTACCATGAATTACAATGTTTGGTCAGTCCTTGATCTTTAAAGGTGCTCTGCATTTATGCTTTGCGGTCTCAGAAAGGGCTAGTGAGATACCATCTTGTTGTATCATATTATGATTGTTTTGAGAAAGTGTTGTCATCCGAGTTTTATTATTATTGCTTGCTAGTTGATTATGCCATTGATATGAGTAAACATGAGACCTAAGTGTTATTGTGAATGTGGTTAGTCATAATCTTTGCTGAAAACTTGAATGCTAGCTTTACATATTTACAACAACAAGAGCAAACAGCGTTTGTAAAAGTTCTTCTTTATCACTTTCAGTTTATCAACTGAATTGCTTGAGGACAAGCAAAGGTTTAAGCTTGGGGGAGTTGATACGTCTCCGTCATATCTACTTTTCCAAACACCTTTTCCCTTGTTTTGGACTCTAACTTGCATGATTTGAATGGAACTAACCCGGACTGACGCTGTTTTGAGCAGAACTGCCATGGTGTTATTTTTGTGCAGAAATAAAAGTTCTCGGAATGACCAGCAAATCCACGGAGCAACTTTTCAGAATTAATAAAAATACTGGCGAAATAATTAGCGTGAGGGGGCCCACACCCTGGTCACGAGGGTGGGGGCGCCCCCCTAGGGCGCGCCCCTGCCTCGTGGGCCCCCTGGACGTCCACCGACCTTAACTCCAACTCCATATATTTGCTTTCGCAGAGAAAAAAAATAAAAGAAGAAGGGTTCATCGTATTTTACGATACGGAGCCGCCGCCAAGCCCTAAAACCTCCCGGGAGGGCTGATTTGGAGTCCGTTCGGGGCTCCGAAGAGGGGAATCCGTCGCCGTCGTCATCATCAACCATCCTCCATCACCAATTTCATGATGCTCACCGCCGTGCAAGAGTAATTCCATCATAGGCTTGCTGGACGGTGATGGGTTGGATGAGATATACCATGTAATTAAGTTAGTTTTGTTAGGGTTTTATCCCTAGTATCCACTATGTTCTGAGATTGATGTTGCTATGACTTTGCAATGCTTAATGCTTGTCACTAGGGCCCGAGTGCCATGATTTCAGATCTGAACCTATTATGTTTTCATGAATATATGTGAGTTCTTGATCCTATCTTGCAAGTCTATAGTCACCTATTATGTGTTATGATCCGTTATCCCCGAAGTGATAATAATCGGTATACTTACCGGTGATGACCGTAGTTTGAGGAGTTCATGTATTCACTAAGTGCTAATGCTTTGGTCCGGTTCTCTATTAAAAGGAGGCCTTAATATCCCTTAGTTTCCATTAGGACCCCGCTGCCACGGGAGGGTAGGACAAAATATGTCATGCAAGTTCTTTTCCATAAGCACGTATGCCTATATTCGGAATACATGCCTACATTACATTGATGAACTGGAGCTAGTTCTGTGTCACCCTATGTTATAACTATTACATGAGGAATCGCATCCGACATAATTATCCATCACCGATCCAATGCCTATGAGCTTTTCACATATTGTTCTTTGCTTAGTTACTTTGCCGTTGCCACTGTTACCATTACTACAAAACTGCTAATATTACTTTTGCTATCGTTACCATTACTTCCATACTACTTTGCTACTAAATACTTTGCTGCAGATACTAAGTTATCCAGGTGTGGTTGAATTGACAACTCAACTACTAATACTTAAGAATATTCTTTGGCTCCCATTGTGTCGAATCAATAAATTTGGGTTGAATACTCTACCCTCAAAAACTGTTGCGATCCCCTATATTTGTGTGTTATCAATGCATAGTAACGTGAGGGGAGAGTGTTGTCCACGTACCCTCGTAGACCGTAAGCAGAAGCGTTATGACAGGTTGATGTAGTCATACGTCTTCACGATTGACCGATCCTAGTACCGAACGTATGATACCTCCGCGATCTGCACATGTTCAGCTCGGTGACATCCCACAAACTCACGATCCAACAGAGTGTTGAGGGAGAGCTTTGTCAGCACAACGACGTGATGACGGCGATGATGAAGCTACCGGCGCAGGGCTTCGCCTAAGCACTACGGCGATATGACCGAGGTGGATTATGGTGGAGGATGGCACCGCACACGGCTAAGAGATCAATGATCAACTTCTGTGTGTCTATGGGGTGCCCCCCTCCGCCGTATATAAAGGAGTGGAGGAGGGGTAGGGCCGGCCCTCCTATGGCGCGCCCCATGGGGAGTCCTACTCCCACCGGGAGTAGGACCCCCCTTCCCTAGTTGGACTATGAGTGGAAGGAAGGGGGAGAGAGGGGAAGGAAAGGGGGGGCACCCAATTCAGATTAGGCTTGAGGGGGGCGCGCCCCCTCCTATGCCTCCCTCTCTTCTCTCCCACTATGGCCCAATAAGGCCCATATACCTCCCGAGGGGTTCCAATAACCTCCTGGTAGTCCGGTATATGCCCGAACTCACCCGGAACCATTCTGGTGTCCAAATATAGTCGTCCAATATATCGATCTTTATGTCTCAACCATTTCGAGACTCCTCGTCATGTCCGTGATCATACCTGGGACTCAGAACTACCTTCGGTACATCAAAACACATAAACTCATAATACCAGTCGTCACCAAATGTTAAGCGTGCGGACCCTACAGGTTCGAGAACTATGTAGACATGACTGAGATACTCTCTGTCCAATAACCAATAGCGGAACCTGGATGCTCATATTGGCTCCCACATATTCTATAGAGATCTTTATCGGTCAAACCGCATAACAACATATGTTGTTCCCTTTGTCATCGGTATGTTACTTGCCCGAGATTCGATCGTAGGTATCTCAATACCTAGTTAAATCTCGTCACCGGCAAGTCTCTTTACTCATTCGGTAATGCATCATCCCGTAACTAACTCATTAGTCACATTGCATGCAAGGCTTATAGTGATGTGTATTACCGAGAGGGCCTAGAGATACTTCTCCGACAATCGGTGTGACAAATCCTAATCTCGATATATGCCAACTCAAAAAACACCATCGGAGAAACCTGTAGAGCACCTTTAGAATCACCCAGTTACGTTGTGACATTTGGTAGCACACAAAGTGTTCCTCCGGTATTCAGGAGTTGCATAATCTCATAATCACAGGAACATGTATAAGTCATGAAGAAAGCAATAGCAACATACTAAACGATCAAGTGCTAAGCTAACGGAATGGGTCAAGTCAATCACATCATTCCCTAATGATGTGATCCTGTTTATCAAATGACAGGTCATGGCAATGGCCAGGAAACTTGACCATCTTTGATTGACGAGCTAGTCAAGTAGAGGCATACTAGTGACACTCTATTTTTCTATGTATTCACACATGCACTAATTTTCTGGTTAATACAATTCTAGCATGAATAATAAACATTTATCATGATATAAGGAAATATATAAACAACAACTTTATTATTGCCTCCAGGGCATGATATAAGGAAATATATAAATAACAACTTTATTATTGCCTCTAGGACACTTGATGACGGATGGAATTGAAGCGTCTCTTGATGTGCTTGTTTCTCTTGTGAAATCTGGATTCCTTCACCAAGGCAATGGCTCCAGTATTGTCACAAAAGATTTTCATTGGACCCGATGCACTAGGTATGACACCTAGATCAGATATGAACTCCTTCATCTAGACTCCTTCATTTGTTGCTTCTGAAGCAGCTATGTACTCCGCTTCACATGTAGATCCCGCCACGATGCTTTGCTTAGAACTGCACCAACTTACAACTCCACGGTTCAATACAAATATGTATCTGGTTTGTGACTTAGAGTCATCCGGATCAGTGTCAAAGCTTGCATCGACGTAACCATTTACGACGAGCTCTTTGTCACCTCATAAACGAGAAGCATATCCTTAGTCCTTTTTAGGTATTTCAGGATGTTCTTGACCATTGTCTAGGTATCCACACCTGGATTACTTTGGTACCTCCCTGCTAAACTAATAGCAAGGCACACATCAGGTCTAGTACACAGCATTGCATACATGATAGAGCCTATGGCTGAAGCATAGGGAACATCTTTCATTTTCTCTCTATCTTTTGCGGTGGTCGGACTTTGAGTCTGACTCAACTTCACACCTTGTAACACAGGCAAGAACCCTTTCTTTGCTTGATCCATTTTGAACTTCTTCAAAACATTATCAAGGTATCTGCTTTGTGATAGTCCAATTAAGCATCTCGATCTATCTCTATAGATCTTGATGCCCAATATATAAGCAGCTTCACCGACGTCTTTCATTGAAAAACTCTTGTTCGATTATCCTTTTATGCTATCCAGAAATTCTATATCATTTCCAATCAATAATATGTCATCCACGCATAATATTAGAAATGCTACAGAGCTCCCACTCACTTTCTTGTAAATACATGCTTCTCCAAAAGTCTATATAAAACCATATTCTTTGATCACACTATCAAAATGTTTATTCCAACTCAGAGAGGCTTGCACCAGTCCAGAAATGGATCGCTGGAGCTTGCACACTTTGTTAGCACCCTTTGGATCGATAAAACCTTCAGGTTGCATCATATACAACTCTTCTTCCAGAAATTCATTCAGGAATGCAGTCTTTACATCCATTTGCCAAATTTCATAATCATAAAATGCAGCAATTGCTAACATGATTCAGATAGACTTAAGCATCACTACAAGTGAGAAGGACTCATCGTAGTCAACTCCTTGAACTTGTCGAAAACCTTTCGCGACAATTTAAGCTTTGTAAATAGTAACATTACCATCTGCGTCGATCTTCTTCTTAAAAATTCATTTATTTTCTATGGCTGGCCGATCATCGGGCAAGTCCACGAAAGTCCACACTTTGTTCTCATACATGGATCCCATCTCAGATTTCATGGCCTCAAGCCATTTCGCAGAATCTGGGCTCATCATAGCTTCCTCATAGTTCGTAGGTTCATCATGGTCTAGTAACATGACTTCCAGAATAGGATTACCGTACCACTCTGGTGCGGATCTTACTCTGGAAGACCTACTAGGTTCGCTAGCAACTTATACTGAAGCTTCATGATCATCACCATTAGCTTCCTCACTCATTGGTGTAGGAATCACATGAATTGATTTCTGTGATGAACTACTTTCCAATAAGGGAGCAGGTATAGTTACCTCATCAAGTTCTACTTTCCTCCCACTCACTTCTTTCGAGAGAAACTCTTTCTCTAGAAAGGATCCATTCTTAGCAACAAAGATTTTGCCTTTGGATCTATGATAGAAGGTGTACCCAACAGTTTTCTTTGGGTATCCTATGAAGATGCACTTCTCCGATTTCGATTCGAGCTTATTAGGTTGAAGCTTTTTCACATAAGCATCGCAGCCCCAAACTTTAAGAAACAACAACTTTGGTTTCTTGCTAAACCACAGTTCATAAGGCGTCATCTCAACGGATTTAGATGGTGCCCTATTTAACGTGAATGCAGTCGTCTCTAAAGTATAACCCTAAAACGATAGTGGTAAATCAGTTAGAGACATCATAGGTCGCACCATATCTAATAAAGTGCGGTTACGACGTTCGGACACACCATTACACTGTGGTGTTCCGGGTGGCGTGAGTTGCGAAACTATTCCGCATTGTTTCAAATGAAGACCAAAATCGTAACTCAAATACTCTCCTCCATGATCTGATCGTAGAAACTTTATTTTCTTGTTACGATGATTTTCCACTTTGCTCTGAAATTCTTTGAACTTTTCAAATGTTTTAGACTTATGTTTCATCAAGTAGATATACCCATATCTGCTCAAATCATCTGTGAAGGTGAGAAAATAACGATACCCGCTGCGTGCCTCAATATTCATCGGACCACATACATTAGTATGTATGATTTCCAACAAATATGTTGCTCACTCTGTTCCAGAGAATGGAGTTTTAGTCATCTTGCCCATGAGGCATGGTTCGCAAGCACCAAGTGATTCATAATCAAGTGATTCCAAAAGTCCATCAGAATGGAGTTTCTTCATGCGCTTTACACCAATATGACCCAAACGGCAGTGCCACAAATAAGTTGCACTATCATTATCAACTCTGCATCTTTTGGCTTCAATATTATGAATATGTGTGTCACTACTATCGAGATTCAACAAAAATAGATCACTCTTCAAGTGTGCATGACCATAAAAGTATTACTCATATAAATAGAACAACCATTATTCTTAGATTTAAAAGAATCACCGTCTCGCATCAAACAAGATCCAGATATAATGTTCATGCTTAATGCTGGCACCAAATAACAATTATTCAGGTCTAAAACTAATCCCGAAGGTAGATGTAGAGGTAGCGTGCCTACCGTGATCACATCGACTTTGGAACCATTTCCCACGCGCATCGTCGCCTCGTCCTTAGCCAGTCTTCGCTTAATCCGTAGTCCCTGTTTCGAGTTGCAAATATTAGCAACAAAATTAGTATCAAATACCCAGACACTACCGCGAGCATTAGTAAGGTACACATCAATAACATGTATATCACATATACCTTTGTTCACCTTGCCATCCTTTTTATCCGCCAAATACTTGGGGCAGTTCCGCTTCTAGTGACCAGTCCCTTTGGGAAAGAAGCACTCAGTCACAGGCTTAGGTCCAGACTTGGGTTTCTTCACTTGAGCAACAACTTGCTTGACGTTCTTCTTGAAGTTCCCCTTCTTCCCTTTACCCTTTTTCTTGAAACTGGTGGTCTTGTTGACCATCAACACTTGATGCTCCTTCTTGATTTCTACCTCTGCAGCCTTGCATATTATGGTTCATCATAAGCTCTTGTAGCTTGGTGGCAGTGATTGAAGAATTCTGTCAATGACACTATCATCAGGAATATTAACTCCCAGTTGAATCAAGTGGTTGTTATACCCAGACATTTTGAGTATATGTTCACTGATAGAACTATTCTCTCCATCTTGTAGCTATAGAACTTATTAGAGACTTCATATCTCTCAATCTGGGCATTTGCTTGAAATATTAACTTCAACTCCTGGAACATCTCAGATGATCCACAATGTTCAAAACGCCGTTGAAGTCCTGGTTCTAAGCCGTAAAGCATGGCACACTGAACTATCGAGTAGTCATCAGCTTTGCTCTGCCAGACGTTCACAACATCCGGTGTTGCTCCTGCAGCGGGTCTTGCACCTAGCGATGCTTCCAGGACGTAATTCTTCTGTGCAGCAATGAGGATAATCCTCAAGTTACGCACCCAGTCTGTGTAATTGCTACCATCATCTTTCAACTTAGCTTTCTCAAGGAACGCATTAAAATTCAATCGAACAACAGCACGGGTCATCTATCTAAAACAACATAGACATGCAAAATACTATTAGGTACTAAGTTCATGATAAATTAAAGTTCAATAAATCATATTACTTAAGAACTCCCACTTAGATAGACATCCCTCTAATCATCTAAGTGATCACGTGATCCAAATCAACTAAACCACGTCCGATCATCATGTGAGATGGAGTAGTTTTCAATGGTGAACATCACTATGTTGATCATATCTACTATATGATTCACGCTCGACCATTCGGTCTTAGTGTTCCGAGGACATTTCTACATATGCTAGGCTTGTCAAGTTTAACCTGAGTATTCTGCATGTGCAAAACTGGGTTGCACCCTTTGTATGTGAACGTAGAGCTTATCACAC
The DNA here is from genome assembly GCF_018294505.1 of Triticum aestivum. Taxonomy (NCBI): domain Eukaryota; kingdom Viridiplantae; phylum Streptophyta; class Magnoliopsida; order Poales; family Poaceae; genus Triticum; species Triticum aestivum. The sequence goes on from NC_057801.1 coordinate 668,000,648, forward strand.
CCGATCATCACGTGGTGCCTCGGCATGACGAACTTTCGCAATGGTGCATACTCAGGGAGAACACTTGTACCTTGAAATTTAGTGAGAGATCATCTTATAATGCTACTGTTGAAATAAGCAAAATAAGATGCATAAAGGATAAACATCACATGCAATCAATATAAGTGATATGATATGGCTATCATCATCTTGTGCTTTTGATCTCCATCTCCAAAGCACCGTCATGATCACCATCCTTACCGGTGCGACATCTTGATCTCCATCATAGCATCATTGTCGTCTCACCAACTATTGCTTCTATGACTATCGCTACTGCTTACTGATAAAGTAAAAACAATTACAGGGCAATTGTATTGCATACAATAAAGCGACAACCATATGACTCCTGCCAGTTGCCGATAACTCTGTTATGAAACATGATCGTCTCATACAATAAAATTTAGCATCATCTCTTGACCGTACCACATCACAAGATGACCTGCGAAAACAAGTTAGATGTCCTCTACTTTGTTGTTTCAAGTTTTACGTGGCTGCTACAGGCTGAGCAAGAACCGTTCTTACCTACGCATCAAAACCACAACGATTTTTCGTCAAATATGTGATGTTTTAACCTTCAACAAGGACCGGGCATAGCCACACTCAATTCAACTAAAGTTGGAGAAACTGACACCCGCCAGCCACCTGTGTGCGAAGCACGTCGGTAGAACCAGTCTCGTGTAAGCGTACGCGTAATGTCGGTCCAGGCCGCTTCATCCAACAATACCGCCGAATCAAAGTATGACATGCTGGTAAGTAGTATGTCTATTATCGCCCACAACTCTTTGTGTTCTACTCGTGCATATAACATCTACGCATAAACCTGGCTCTGATACTAATGTTAGGGAACGTAGTAATTTCAAAAAAAATTCCTACGCGCATGAAAGATCAAGGTGATGCATAGCAATGAGAGGGGAGAGTGTTGTCCATGTACCCTCGTAGACCGTAAGCGGAAGCGTTATGACAACGCAGTTGATGTAGTCGTATGTCTTCACAATCGACCTGTCAGGACCCCGACTCGATGCCACATCGATCTAGCATGTAACACCTCATATCACTTTGCGGCCTCACGCACGGTATTCCCACGGGTGTCGTCTTACCTTTGCCCGGGACCGTTTGCGCCTTTTGGCACATGTATATGATAGCGTCGCTAGCATCCATATGGTAAGGAGCCCGGGCTGACATGGCTAGTCGTAAACCCAAAGTGGCACAGACTTATAGGGACAGGCATCCATGACCCAACATCGAACGTGTCGGTCATCAGCAAGTGAATCCGGGCTGTAGCACTGGGCTAGCAGGACTCCGGTAAACCGGGCTATAGCGGGCTAACAGGACTCCGGTATCCATCGCGTGACATTTCCCCGAAGGGACAGACACAGGAACGAAGAAGGACACATGCCGGCCAGCCTAAGTGTTCCGGAGCAGTAGCAAGCTACCAAGGCTTAGTGGAAACACTAGGAGACATTTCCTGGTAAGAGAGGCTACTAAGAATAAACAACTAGATAGTCAGATCCCACACATACCAAGCATTTCAATCATACACACAATATGCTCGATATGTGCAAATACAACAAGGTATCACAACATGACTCTACAACACAAGTACTTTCTTTAGGGGCTCAGAGAGCCATACATAGCATACACACAAGTATGGGTCACACGACCCACATTCAAGTCATACAAGCATACAAGCCAACAGCGGAAGTAACTTATCTGAGTACAGACAACTAGTAAAATAAAAGAGGCTTGGAAAGCCTGGCTATACTACGTGGTCCTTCACAAGCTCAGGGTCACCACCTGGGCCTCAGTCTACTCATCGATGTCAACGTCTATGAAGAACCCATCAGAAGGGGTTGCAGCGTCTTCTGAAAAATGTAAATTATAGCAACATGAGTACAAAGGTACTCAGCAAGACTTACATCAGATCCTACATACATGCACATTATCAAGAAGGGTTGGTGGGGTTATTGCAGCAAGCCAGCTTTGACTCTTGGCTAAGCTATCCTACGGTACACCAACTTGAAATGGTTTTGCGCACGCGAGTCCACTACTCACCACTTCAATACACTACCGAGGATCCACCTTCGTCATCCTACGGAAGAGCCATCCTCGGCACTCACGCTTATCTTGAGGATTTTAGTAGTATCCATTTACTTGTCTATGAAATGTATAGGCAACCAAGTAGTCCTTTACCGCGGACGCGGCTCTTCGAATAGATAATGTTAACCCTACAGGGGTGTACTTCTTCATACATGTTTCCACAACTTAGCGTCTGCACACGACATGTGCTCGGCAGACTTCAAGCGAAAGCCGACGTGGGTGTAGACCACGACCTACCTAAACACCTAAGTCTCTAGTCCAGGTTTATCGCCTATTCAGGTTCCATCCGCAGGGAGTTCGGCCGGGGTTCCACATACGGCCCCGAACAATGTGTACAGGGTTCCCGAGATACCAAACGGGTATCCGGTACATCGTGCCACGTACCTACCGCATCACAGCCCACCCTGCGGGTCAGCGCTGTCCACGGCCTCCAGTAAGCTACAAACACCAGAAACTACTTGCAACTCCTGGACAGAGGACTAGGGTGAATAAGAAGTCGAGCGGGGTCATATTTTAGGGCCCAATGCATGGTAGTAGCTGAATCTTAAATCACAAATACAGATCTCAGTGCTTAAGGTCTGCTTCAATGAAACAACCCACCATGTACTCCTACATGGCCTCTCATCGATACCTTTACCAAATCGTGTTCACCGCATCACTCTTATTACCGGCATGATCATTTCACTCTAGTCCATCACCCATATGAACCAGACCTGACACGACTCTAAGCATAGCAGGCATAGCAAGGTAGGAACAACACATACATATGGCTCAATCAACTCCTACACATGCTAGTGGGTTTCATCTAGTTACTGTGGCAATGACAGGTCATGCAGAGGAAATGGGTTCAACTACCGTAGCACGCAGTAGTTTGAAACACGTTGTCTTAATGCAGTAAAAGAGAGCAGAAGCGAGAACATGGGATTGTATCGATATGATCAAATGGTTGGTTGCTTGCTTGATGGGTCGATGCACTGATATTGATCTTCGCTAGGGTAATCGTGGTACTCCTCGGGGGCAGAACCTGCCACAAGAGCACCGATACACAACATCACCAAACAATATGCAACAATATGATGCATGCATGAGACATGGCAAAATGAGTGTATTGGGCTAATGCAACTAAGACCAGATGGGTTTGAACCATTTTGAATCAAAGATTCAAGTTTCAAACTCATACATGGCCCTTATAAGTGCTTTATCTTGTTCTGCACTAAACATCAGATTAGCTTGCTTAAACATGCATGAAACCAGTACAGATGGATAGATTGGATTTTTTTGATCATTTTTCATATATAAAACTTTGCATTTGGAGTTATAGATTAATTTCTATGATTTTTCAAAGTTTGTGGTATTTACTGGAATTTCCTGTGTAATAGTAATTCTAGTAAATAAATTACTGCATCAGCATTACGTCAGGATGACGTCAGCGGTCAACGGAACAGTCCAGGTCAACCCTGACTAGTGGGTCCCGTGTGTTAGTGTAATTTGTTTAATTAATATTAATTAAAACTAATCCTGATAGTTAACAGGGCTGGGCCCCACCTGTCATTGACCCAGGGGGGTCAAACTGGGCCCACCCGTGGTCAAACGAGGGGTCAGCAGGGTCAACTCACTGGTGTTTAGCTGCCAGCAAGGCCGAATGCAGCGGCGGAAGTGGTTTTGTGCATTCCGGCGACCAAAAGAGCCGCAGAGGGCATCTACGTGTAGCTGGGGCCAAGCCGCAACTCTTGGTGGTGTTGGTTGGGCTCGGGGTGGCCGGAAACGGCGCCGGCGACGACTTTGGCGGTCGCCGGAGTTCAGGAGAGGTCGAACTCGACGCTATGGGGCACGGCGAGGCGCGTGGAGTGATGCTACGGGTTCCTGCGGGTGCGGTGAGTGCGATGGACACGGTGGTGTGGCCGGTGGTTGGCCGGAGACATGTCGGTGACGAGCTCGGCAGCGGTGCGTGCGGTGAAGCTCCGTGCGCTCGCTGTGGTGTACGAGAGCGAGAGAGGAAAGGGGGGAGAGGTAGCTGGGCTCACGGCAATCTCGAGGAACCAGACGGCACGGTCGGGGACGAGCTGGTGCGGCGGCGACGGCGAAGGGGATCTCCGGTGACGGCGGAGTCGGCAAGGTCGGTGCAGTGGCTTCGGGCCACGCGAGCGCTCGGGGCTCGACTAGCTCGAACGAGAGGAGGGCGGCGGAGCTCCTGGACACGGTGGCGCGGCGCGGGGACGACGGAGAGCGCGACTACGGTGAGGGTGCGACTGCGGTGGCGTCGGCCATGGTGCGGGAGAGCGAGGGAGAGGAGCTGGGGGCGAATGGGTGTGTCCACAAGGTTCGGAGCACGACGTGGAGCTCATCCAGGCCAGCAGAGAGGCGAGGGGGTGAAGCAGGGCGGCGGGCAGCTGCATGGCGCGCGCTGGCGTCGCCGTCGAGCACCTGCCTGCCTGCCTGGCGAAGGCAAGCAGCTCGCTGGAGCGGCTGCTGGGCTGGGCCGGCTGGTGGGCTGGCTAGGCGGGCTGCCAGGTTAGTTCACTCTCTCTCTCTCTTATTTATCTTTTTTAATTATTCTGTAACTTTGTGGACTTACTAAAAATACCTAAACAACTCCAAAATTTCCCAAACTGCTCATGGCCACTAACTGGGATATATCCAGCATGTAACATTTTAGTTTGGGATTATTTGAGCATTTAAAATAATTTATATAATTTAAATGCCCAAACTCAAATATTTATGATTTAATTCAAAGACCTTAGGATGACCTAGAAAATTGTGCACCACTTTTGGCAGGGGTTCTGAACCAAGACAAAAATGATGGACATTTTAGAAGGGCATTTCAGGTTCATTGAAAATATTTTTAGTAAACCCTAGTTGGTTTCAGAGGGGGCTGGGGGTTTTGTCATCCCCATTTCAAGTTTCTGTTGAGAAAAATGGACATGATGCAACACGCTAATGCATGAACTAGCTAGGATGTGACAACTCACCCCCACTCAAAAGAATCTCGTCCCGAGATTTAGGTTCCTCCGGAAAGAAGGCGGGGTACTCAAGTCGAAGACGATCCTCCCTTTCCCAAGTTGCTTCCTTCTCAGAATGGTGCGACCATTGAACCTTGAGAAACTTGATATTATGACGTCGAGTGGTACGCTCGGCTTGATCGAGAATACGAACGGGGTACTCTTGATACGTGAGATTATCTTGAAGATCAAGCGTTTCGTGGTCCACTCCACGGATAGGATCCGAGAAGCAATGCCTGAGTTGGGAAACGTGGAAGACATCATGGACTCTGGAGAGATGCGGAGGTAGTTCCAATTGGTAGGCAACTTCTCCCCGTTTAGCGAGAATGTGAAAGGGTCCAATGTAGCGAGGAGCCAATTTGCCTTTGATACCGAAATGATGGGTTCTCTTCAGAGGAGTAACCCGAAGGTAAGCCTTCTCATCAACCTCAAAAGTCATAGCCTTATGTTTTCGGTCATATTGACTCTTTTGACGAGATTGGGCTGTTTTCAACTTTTCACGAACAATGCGAACTTGCTCTTCTGCTTCCTGGATCATGTCCGGGCCAAAGAATTTTCTTTCCCCGGTTTCTGACCAGTTAAGAGGCGTTCGACACCTTCGTCCATAGAGAACTTCAAAAGGGGCTTTACCCAAGCTAGATTGATAGCTGTTGTTATAAGCAAATTCGGCAAATGGAAGACATTTCTCCCAATCCATTCCGAATGAGATAACAGAGGCTCGAAGCATGTCTTCTAGAATCTGATTGACGCGTTCTACTTGACCACTTGATTGAGGGTGAAAGGCAGTGCCAAAGGAAAGGCGGGTTCCCATAGCATTTTGGAAACTTTTCCAAAATCGAGAGGTGAAGAGACTTCCTCGATCCGAGTTAATTTCTAGTGGAACACCATGGAGGGATACTATTCGGGAGATGTACAAGTCTGCTAGTTGACTAGCGGTTATACTCTCGCGAACAGGCAAGAAATGGGCTACTTTGGAAAGACGATCGACAACGATGAAGATAGAGTTATTCCCTCTCCTGGTCCAGGGAAAACCGGTAATGAAATCCATACCATATCCCATTTCCATTCAGGAATAGCTAAAGGTTGAAGGGTGCCAGCAGGCCGTTGATGCTCTGCTTTTACACGTCGACAGACGTCGCAACTAGCAACAAACTGAGCAATGTCTCTCTTCATCCTAGTCCACCAGAACCTCTAGCGTAGGTCCCGATACATCTTGGTACTACCGGGATGAATGGTGAGAGGAGATTCATGAGCCTCCTTAAGGATCAACTGCCATAGATGCTGGTTCTTGGGAACCACTAAACGATTCTCAAAGTACACAACACCATGATCATTTGTGGAGAAACATCTAGCACCTCCGCTAGCAATGTTCTCCTTGATCCTAGATATCCCTTTATCTCGCTTTTGGGCAGTGATAATTTGATCCGTAAGAGTAGGTTTCGCCACCAAGGTGGAAAGAAATCCTTGAGGAACAATGTGAAGGTTAAGCTTCCGAAATTCCTCATGGAGAAGCGGTTGACTTTGTTGTAACATCAGATTGTTACAATAAGATTTACGACTTAGTGCATCAGCCATGACATTGGCCTTTCCTAGGGTGTAAGTTATCCCTAAGTCGAAATCTGTGATCAACTCGACCCAACGTCTTTGCCTGAGATTCAAATCCGGTTGGGTGAAGATGTACTTCAGACTTTGGTGATCGGTGAAGATTTCGCAACGATTACCGAGGAGGTAATGTCGCCAGGTTTTAAGTGCATAGACTACAGCTGCAAGCTCTAGATCATGAGTAGGATAATTCTCCTCATGTGGGTGCAATTGCCGTGAAGCATAAGCAATTACGTGACGATCTTGCATAAGAATGCAACCTAATCCTTGCCGCGAGGCGTCGCAATAGATAACAAAGTCCTTAGAGAAATCTGGTGGTACCAATACAGGAGCAGATGTCAGGCGTCTTTTCAGTTCCTGGAAGCTGTGCTCACATTGTGGAGTCCACTCAAACTTTTTATCTTTCTTGAGGAGTTCAGTTAGAGGTTTAGCAACCTTGGAGAAGTTCTCGACAAAGCAGCGACAATAGCTCGCTAAGCCAAGGAAACTCCGAACTTGCTTGACTGATTCAGGTGGAGTCCAATTAAGGACGGCTTGAACTCGCTCGGGATTGACAGCAATACCCTTACCAGAAATTACATGTCCTAGATAGGTCACTTCTGGCAACCAAAATTCACACTTAGAAAATTTGGCATATAGGCGATGCTCTCGAAGTTTCATCAACACTAGCCTTAGATGTTCGGCATGTTCTTCCTCGTTCTTGGAGTAGATGAGTATATCATCGAGGTAAACCACGACAAATTTATCCAAATACTCCATGAAGATTGAGTTCATTAACCGAGAAAAGGTGGCTGGGGCGTTGTTAAACCGAAGGACATGACGGTGTACTCGTATTGGCCATAACGAGTAACAAAAGTCGTTTTAGGAATGTCCCCGTTCCTGATTTTGATTTGATGGTAGCCCAACCTCAAATCCATTTTAGAGAAGACTGAGGACCCAGCGAGCTGATCATACAGGTCGTTGATCCTGGGGAGCGGATACTTGTTCTTGATTGTGACCAGGTTAACTGGTCGATAATCTACAACCATCCGGTCCGTACCATCCTTCTTCTTGACGAAGAGGACGGGGCAAGCCCATGGAGATGAACTTGGTCGGATGAAACCCTTTTTCAAGGACTCATCGAGTTGTTTCTTAAGTTCGGCTAGTTCAAAAGGTGCCATCTTATAGGGTCTTCTAGAAATTGGAACAGTTCCTGGAATGAGATCTATCACGAACTCGACATCTCTGTTAGGTGGGACACCTGGCAGTTCTTCTGGAAAGACATCCGAAAAGTCACGGACTACCGGAACGTCTTCGAGGTCTGGCAACGGACTGGCGTTAAGAGAATATAGCTGTTGCTTGGCTACTCGGGTCAAGACATTGACTATCTTTCCCGAAGGATGTGTGAGTTGAACAGTCCTAGAGAAACAATCAATCTTGGCATGATGGGCTGACATCCAGTCCATACCCAAGATGATATTAATATCCGAAGATTTGAGAGCTATCAAAGATGCGAGAAAAACAAGTCTGTCGACTTGGATTTCATTCCCATGGCTTACTCTAGAAGTTTGCCATTTGGATCCCGGGGTTTGAATTACCATAGAGGTGGGCATCTCACAGAATGTGGTGTTATGCAGACGAGCATAGCTCTCGGATATAAATGAATGAGATGCTCCAGTATCGAAAAGAACAGATGCCGGGTGGCAGTTAACAAGGAGCGTACCGAGAACGACGTTGGGATCCTCTTGAGCTTCTTCAGCAGAGATACAGTTGACATGACCACGTGCAGCGGTGGCCGGCTTGGCGTAGAACACTTTCCCTGTCGGCTTGCCATGGCCAACATCTTTTCCAGACTGGTTGGGGTTGGTCTGGGGGCACTCGCGCAGGTAGTGGCCCGATTCCCCACACTTGAAGCATGTCACGGAGTTGGTGCGTGGAGAAGCATTGTTGGTTGGACCACCATAGGGCTTGGCTGGTGCAAACTGTTGAGCGGGGCGAGGCGCCTGAAAGGATGGCCTCAGTGTGAACCTGGGTGGTAGGGCAGTATTAGGCACCCACACGCGGCGCTTCTGAGGACCAGCACCGGATGAGGAACCCATGTCATGGCCATGCTTGCGTGTTGCTTCATAATCAGTCTGACCAGACTCAGCACTGATGTCTTTGTTAACAAGCTTCTGAAAAGATGTGCACTCATGCAGACGGAGGTCACGGCGAAGCTCAGGGCTAAGTCCCTTGCGGAACCTTGCTTGCTTCTTTGCATCAGTGGAAACTTCCTCAGTTGCATACCGTGCAAGGTTACCGAACTCCCTGCTGTAAACGTCAACAGAGAGTCGTCCTTGAGTGAAACTGCAGAACTCCTCACGTTTACGGTCCATGAGACCCTCCGGAATGTGATGCTCACGGAAAGCCTCGCTGAATTCAGCCCAAGTAGTGACATGGCCCGCTGGGCGCATAGCTTCATAGTTCTCCCACCAGAGACTGGCGGGGCCTTCAAGATGATATGCAGCAAAGGTGACCTTATCAGCCTCAGCTACGAGTGCAGAGCATAGCTTATGAGTAATACTGCGAAGCCAGTCATCAGCGTCGAGGGGCTCGACGGAGTGGTGGAAAGTGGGTGGATGTAACTTGATGAAATCACCGAGTGACACCAAGTTATTCCTCTGATGGTGTGCTGTGTTTTGCTCGATGCGCTCCAACAAACGGTTGGCCTCCCGCTTGTTTCTCTCGGCTTCTAGCATAACTTCGGCCAGAGAGAGAGGGTGAGGCAGGTTTGTTCCCCCAACTCTACTGCCTTCGGCCTGCTTTGGGGGAGCAGGGTTGGTGCGGGTGTTAACCATTCTAGGAAAACAAAACAATGGCTTAGTCTAGGATGATAGGATTTTGACATAGAAATGTAGAATGTAATGGACAACTTGGAATGTAAGATGATCATTCGTATGACATGATAGATACAGAACTGCTTCTTTTATTCCATCGTCATACACACCATACAAGGTTTAGTACAAACCAAACAAAGTACTACTACGGTGAAGGGAAGATTACATCTCATCGGAGGCATTCCAAGCTCCTATACATTATTTTTCTACACCTCCGGAAGGTGGTACAAGCTAAGTCATATCCCATGAGTCACGCAGGACGGTGGAAATACAACTATTACATCACTAGCGATACTACTACTAACTCAGACAGCTCCATAGTAGTCTTCATAGAAGTCACCTCCATAGCCTGGAAGCACAACGTGATCATCCGGAAACAGTCGGTCCCGTGGAGCTTGTGGACCATAGGGGGTAGGATGAGGTCTTGGACCAACAAATGGTGGCCTGCAGGCACAACGAGGTGGGGTGATGCCTCCTACATCACGCCAATCCATCATGTCTGGCAGAGCAGATCTCACGGGATAGACATCTCGCATATCCATATATCCCGCTTGCACAGCCGGTGCAAGCCGAGTCAAAGTGCCCCAATGATCAGCACGGGTATTGAAAAGCTCTAGTCTCAACGCCCGATTTTCACGGTCCTTGTCTTCAAGCAACTGTGCAGTGGTGCGGGTCAGTGAATCCTCCTGAGTGGAGTCACCATAGATAGCCTGGAGATACCCTTGTGCTCCCGGGAGTGAAGCTGGCATATACCGGAAGTCGGAGTCCCGAAATAGGCCAGTCCTGACTCGCATGATGGTCATCATAGAGTAGGCGGCATCCTGCACAGCCATCTCAATAGTAACCCTGAGTGCATAGGAACAGTGAAGGGGATCAATAGACCCAGGATAAGATGGAAATATCCTGACAGTGCAAAAATATTGACTTTGATTAAAGTCTCGGAATTGCTCTTCGACCGTGTACTCAGGATACCAACGGTATCCAGCCTCAGTCATTACCCTGACCAACATGGCAGTATGGCCGGGTACATCTAGGCATCGTGTCAAACGAACCACTTGATTTTGAGGACGGGAAGCCATCTGGAGCATGATAAGCACAGGACATTAGAATTTCTAGCAGAAATTGGACAGCATAACGACTGTAAATGCTCAAAAAGGATTTTGAGACATTTTGCAAAGAATAGCATAGACACTCAACAACATCATATCAAGGTTCTGGTCCATCTTAGCAACATAATGGGGTGGTAGAACTGAACTAGGCTTGTATCCATCAAACCTATAAGGTACTACTGATTAGTAACACGTGAACCTGATAGAGAGAAGAGATCCTAATTCCTTAACCCCCGATGGAAGAATAGACTGACTCAGATCAGAATGTCATGAGATAAAGGAGTAAAAAGAGCCTTACGTTCCATCCCACAATCAATTCCCCTACATATAACTAGAGCATTTCTAGACTCAACATCGACCAGTTTGGCTTGGAGAACCTACAGGCAGTCCGGCTCTGATGCCAACGCTGTCAGGACCCCGACTCGATGCCACATCGATCTAGCATGTAACACCTCATATCACTTTGCGGCCTCACGCACGGTATTCCCACGAGTGTCGTCTTACCTTTGCCCGGGACCGTTTGCGCCTTTTGGCACACGTATATGATAGTGTCGCTAGCATCCATATGGTAAGGAGCCCGAGCTGACATGGCTAGTCGTAAACCCAAAGTGGCACAGACTTACAGGGACAGGCATCCATGACCCAGCATCGAACGTCTCGGTCATCATCAAGTGAATCCGGGCTGTAACACTAGGCTAGCAGGACTCCGGTAAACCAGGCTGTAGCGGGCTAACAGGACTCCGGTATCCATCGCGTGACATTTCCCCGAAGGAACAGACACAGGAACGAAGAAGGACACATGCCGGCCAGCCTAAGTGTTCCGGAGCAGTAGCAAGCTACCAAGGCTCAGTGGAAACACTAGGAGACATTTCCCGGTAAGAGAGGCTACTAAGAATAAACAACTAGATAGTCAGATCCCACACATACCAAGCATTTCAATCATACACACAATATGCTCGATATGTGCAAATACAACAAGGCATCACAACATGACTCTACAACACAAGTACTTTATTTAGGGGCTCAGAGAGCCATACATAGCATACACACAAGTACGGGTCACACGACCCACATTCAAGTCATACAAGCATACAAGCCAACAGCGGAAGTAACTTATCTGAGTACAGACAACTAGTAAAATAAAAGAGGCTTGGAAAGCCTGGCTATACTACGTGGTCCTTCACAAGCTCAGGGTCACCACCTGGGCCTCAGTCTACTCATCGATGTCAACGTCTACGAAGAACCCATCAGAAGGGGTTGCAGCGTCTTCTGAAAAATGTAAATTATAGCAACATGAGTACAAAGGTACTCAGCAAGACTTACATCAGATCCTACATACATGCACATTATCAAGAAGGGTTGGTGGGGGTATTGCAGCAAGCCAGCTTTGAATCTTGGCTAAGCTATCCTATGACACACCAACTTGAAATGGTTTTGCGCACGCGAGTCCACTACTCACCACTTCAATACACTACCGAGGATCCACCTCCGTCATCCTACGGAAGAGCCATCCTCGGCACTCACGCTTATCTTGAGGATTTTAGTAGTATCCATTTACTTGTCTATGAAATGTATAGGCAACCAAGTAGTCCTTTACCGCGGACGCGGCTATTCGAATAGATAATGTTAACCCTGCAGGGGTGTACTTCTTCATACATGTTTCCACCACTTAGCGTCTGCACACGACATGTGCTCGGCAGACTTCAAGCGAAAGCCGATGTGGGTGTAGACCACGACCTACCTAAACACCTAAGTCTCTAGTCCAGGTTTATTGCCTATTTAGGTTCCATCCGCAGAGAGTCCGGCCGGGGTTCCACATACGGCCCCGAACGATGTGTACAGGGTTCACGAGATACCTAACGGGTATCCAGTACACCGTGCCACGTACCTACCGCATCACAGCCCACCCCACGGGTCAGCGCTGTCCACGGCCTCCAGTAAGCTACAAACACCAGAAACTACTTGCAACTCCTGGACAGAGGACTAGGGTGAATAAGAAGTCGAGCGGGGTCATATTTCAGGGCCCAATGCATGGTAGTAGCTGAATATTAAATCACAAATACAGATCTCAGTGCTTAAGGTCGGCTTCAATGAAACAACCCACCATGTACTCCTACATGGCCTCTCATCGATACCTTTACCAAATCGTGTTCACCGCATCACTCTTATTACCGGCATGATCATTTCACTCTAGTCCATCACCCAGATGAACAAGACCTGACACGACTCTAAGCATAGCAGGCATAGTAAGGTAGGAACAACACATACATATGGCTCAATCAACTCCTACACATGCTAGTGGGTTTCATCTAGTTACTGTGGCAATGACAGGTCATGTAGAGGAAATGGGTTCAACTACCGTAGCACGCAGCAGTTTGAAACGTGTTGTCTTAATGCACTAAAAGAGAGCAGAAGCGAGAACATGGGATTGTATCGATATGATCAAATGGTTGTTTGCTTGCCTGATGGGTCGATGCACTGATATTGATCTTCGCTAGGGTAATTGTGGTACTCCTCGGGGGCAGAACCTGCCGCAAGAGCACCGATACACAACATCACCAAACAATATGCAACAATATGATGCATGCATGATACATGGCAAAATGAGTGTATTGGGCTTATGCAACTAAGACCAGATGGGTTTGAACCATTTTGAATCAAAGATTCAAGTTTCAAACTCATACATGGCCCTTATAAGTGCTTTATCTTGTTCTGCACTAAAAATTAGATTAGCTTGCTTAAACATGCACGAAACCAGTACAGATGGATACATTGGATTTTTCTGATCATTTTTCATATATAAAACTTTGCATTTGGAGTTATAGATTAATTTCTATGATTTTTCAAAGTTTGTGGTATTTACTGGAATTTCCTGTGTAATAATAATTCCAGTAAATAAATTACTACGTCAGCATTACGTCAGGATGACGTCAGCGGTCAACGGAACAGTCCAGGTCAACCCTGACTAGTGGGTCCCGTGTGTTAGTGTAATTAGTTTAATTAATATTAATTAAAACTAATCCTGATAGTTAACAGGGCTGGGCCCCACCTGTCATTGACCCAGGGGGGTCAAACTGGGCCCACCCGTGGTCAAACGAGGGGTCAACGGGGTCAACTCACCGGCGTTTAGCCGCCGGCGAGGCCGAACGCGGCGGCGGAAGTGGTTTTGTGCATTCCGGCGACCAAAAGAGCCGCGGAGGGCATCTACTTGTAGCTGGGGCCAAGCCGCAGCTCTTGGTGGTGTTGGTTGGGCTCGGGGTGGCCGGAAACGGCGCCGGCGACGACTTTGGCGGTCGCCGGAGTTCGGGAGAGGTCGAACTCGACACTATGGGGCACGGCGAGGCGCGTGGAGTGATGCTACGGGTTCCTGCGGGTGCGGTGAGTGCGATGGACACGGTGGTGTGCCCGGTGGTTGGCCGGAGACACGTCGGCGACGAGCTCGGCGGCGGTGCGTGCGGTGAAGCTCCGTGCGCTCGCTGTGGTGTACGAGAGCGAGAGAGGAAAGGGGGGAGAGGTAGCTGGGCTCACGCTGATCTCGAGGAACCAGACGGCGCGGTCGGGGACGAGCTGGTGCGGTGGCAACGGCAAAGGGGATCTCCGGTGACGGTGGAGTCGGTGAGGTCGGTGCAGTGGCTTCGGGGCACGCGAGCGCTCGGTGCTCGACTAGCTCGAAGGAGAGGAGGGCGGCGGAGCTCCTAGACACGGTGGCGTGGCGCGGGGACGACGGAGAGCGCGACTACGGCGAGGGTGCGGCTGCGGTGGTGTCGGCCATGGTGCGGGAGAGCGAGGGAGAGGAGCTCGGGGCGAATGGGTGTGTCCACAGGGTTCGGAGCACGAGTGGAGCTCATCCAGGCCAGCAGAGAGGCGAGGGGGTGAAGCAGGGCGGCGGGCAGCTGCGTGGCGCGCGCTGGCGTCGCCATCGAGCACCTGCCTGCCTGCCTGGCGAAGGCAAGCAGCTCGCTGGAGCGGCTACTGGGCTGGGCCGGCTGTGGGCTGGCTAGGCGGGCTGCCAGGTTAGTTCACTCTCTCTCTCTTATTTATCTTTTTTAATTATTCTGTAACTTTGTGGACTTACTAAAAATACCTAAACAACTCCAAAATTTCCCAAACTGCTCATGGCCACTAACTGGGATATATCCAGCATGGAACATTTTAGTTTGGGATTATTTGAGCATTTAAAATAATTTATATAATTTAAATGCCCAAACTCAAATATTTATGATTTAATTCAAAGACCTTAGGATGACCTAGAAAATTGTGCACCACTTTTGGCAGGGGTTCTGAACCAAGACAAAAATGATGGAGATTTTAGAAGGGCATTTCAGGTTCATTGAAAATATTTTTAGTAAACCCTAGTTGGTTTCAGAGGGGGCTGGGGGTTCTGTCATCCCCATTTCAAGTTTCTATTGAGAAAAATGGACATGATGCAACACACTAATGCATGAACTAGCTAGGATGTGACACGACCGATCCTAGTATCGAATGTACGACACCTCCGCGATCTGCACACGTTCAGCTCGGTGACATCCCACGAATTCACGACCTAGCAGAGTGTCGAAGGAGAGCTTCGTGAGCACGATGGCTTGATGACGGTGATGATGAAGCTACCGGCGCAGGGCTTCACCTAAGCACTACGAAGATATGACCGAGGTGGATTATGGTGGAGGGGGGCACTGCACACGGCTAAGAGATCATTGATCAACTTCTGTGTGTCTATGGGGTGCCCCCCTCCTTCATATATAAAGGAGTGGAGGAGGGGGAGGGCCGGCCCTCCTACGGCGCGCCACATGGGGAGTCCTACTCCCACCGGGAGTAGGATTCCCCCCCTTCCCTAGTTTGACTAGGAGTGGAAGGAAGGGGGAGAGGGGGGGAAGGAAAGCGGGGGCCGACCCCCCACCCAATTCGGATTGGGCTTGAGGGGGGCACGCCCCCTCCTATGCCTCCCTCTCTTCTCTCCCACTATGGCCCAATAAAACCCATATACCTCCCGGGGGGTTCCGGTAACCTCCCCGTACTCCGGTATATGCCCGAACTCACCCGAAACCATTCCGACGTCCAAATATAGTCGTCCAATATATCGATCTTTATGTCTCGACCATTTCGAGACTCCTCGTCATGTCCATGATCATATCCGGGACTCCGAACTACCTTCATATTGGGGGGGCGCGCAGCCTCCCCTCTCTCTTTCCCCTAAAGCCCAATAAGGCCCATGTACTCCCCGGCGAATTCCCGTAACTCCCCGTACTCCGATAAATACCCGAATCACTCGGAACCTTTCTGATGTCCGAATATAGTCGTCCAATATATTGATCTTTATGTCTCGACCATTTCGAGACTCCTCATCATGTCTCCGATCTCATCCGGGACTCCGAACTACCTTCGGTACATCAAAACACATAACTCATAATATTAATCGTCACCGAACCTTAAGCGTGCGGACCCTACGGGTTCGAGAACTATGTAGACATGACCGAGACATGTCTCCGGTCAATAACCAATAGCGGAACCTGGATGCTCATATCGGCTCCTACATATTCTACGAAGATCATTATCGGTCAAACCACATAACAACATACGTTGTTCCCTTTGTCATCGGTATGTTACTTGCCCGAGATTCGATCGTCGGTAACTCAATACCTAGTTCAATCTCGTTACCGGCAAGTCTCTTTACTCGTTCTGTAATGCATCATCCTGCAACTAACTCATTATTCACATTGCTTGCAAGGCTTATAGTAATGTGCATTACCGAGAGGGCCCAGAGATACCTCTCCGACAATCGGAGTGACAAATCCTAATCTCGAAATACGCCAACTCAACAAGTACCGTTGGAGACACCTGTAGAGCACCTTTATAATCACCCAGTTACGTTGTGACGTTTGGTAGCACACAAAGTGTTCCTCCGGTATTCGGGAGTTGCATAATCTCATACTCATGGGAACATGTATAAGTCATGAAGAAAGCAATAGCAACATACTAAATGATCAAGTGCTAAGCTAACGGAATGGGTCAAGTCAATCACATCATTCCTTAATGATGTGATCCCATTTATCAAATGACAACTCATGTCAATGGACAGGAAACTTAACCATCTTTGATTAACGAGCTAGTCAAGTAGAGGCATACTAGTGACACTCTATTTGTCTATGTATTCACACATGTACTAAGTTTCCGGTTAATACAATTCTAGCATGAATAATAAACATTTATCATGATATAAGGAAATATATAAATAACAACTTTATTATTGCCTCTAGGGCATGATATAAGGAAATATATAAATAACAACTTTATTATTGCCTCTAGGACACTTGATGACGGATGGAATTGAAGCGTCTCTTGATGTACTTGGTTCTCTTGTGAAATCTAGATTCCTTCGCTAAGGCAATGGCTCCAGTATTGTCACTAAAGATTTTCATTGGACTCGATGCACTAGGTAGGACACCTAGATCGGATATGAACTCCTTCATCCAGACTCCTTCATTTGCTACTTCCGAAGCAGCTATGTACTCCGCTTCACACGTAGATCCTGCCATGATGCTTTGCTTAGAACTGCACCAACTTACAACTCCACCATTCAATATAAATATGTATCTGGTTTGTGACTTAGAGTCATCCGGATCAGTGTCAGAGCTTGCATCGACATAACCAATTATGACGAGCTCTTTGTCACCTTCATAAATGAGAAACATATCCTTAGTCATTTTCAGGTATTTCAGGATGTTCTTGACTGTTGTCTAGTGATCCACTCCTGGATTACTTTGGTACCTCCCTGCTAAACTAATAGCAAGGCACACATCAAGTCTGGTACACAGCATTGCATACATGATAGAGCCTATGGCTGAAGCATAGGGAACATTTTTCATTTTCTCTCTATCTTCTACGGTGGTTGGACTCTGAGTCTGACTCAACTTCACACCTTGTAACATAGGCAAGAACCCTTTCTTTGCTTGATCCATTTTTAACTTCTTCAATACTTTATCAAGGTATGTGCTTTGTGAAAGTCCAATTAAGCCTCTTGATCTATCTCTATAGATCTTGATGCGCAATACATAAGCAGCTTCACCGAGGTCTATCATTTAAAAACTCTTGTTCAAGTATCCTTTTATGCTATCTAGAAATTCTATAACATTTCCAATCAACAATATGTCATCCACAGATAATATTAGAAATGCTACAGAGCCCCCACTCACTTTCTTGTAAATACAGGCTTCTGCAAAAGTCTGTATAAAACCATATGCTTTGATCACACTATCAAAACGTTTATTCCAACTCCGAGAGGCTTGCACCAGTCTATAAATGGATCGCTGGAGCTTGCACACTTTGTTAGCACCCTTTGGATCGAATAAACCTTCAGGTTGCATCATATACAACTCTTCTTCCAGAAATTCATTCAGAAATGCAGTCTTTACATCCATTTGCCAAATTTCATAAACATAAAATGCAGCAATTGCTAACATGATTCGGACAGACTTAAGCATCGCTACGGGTGAGAAGGTCTCATCATAGTCAACTCCTTGAACTTGTCAAAAACATTCATGACAAGTCGAGCTTTGTAAATAGTAATATTACCGTCTGCGTCGGTCTTCTTCTTAAAAATCCATTTATTTTCTAGGGGTTTTTATTTTTGTGCCCCTGGTTCCTTAGTGTCGGTGTCAAAACCGGCAGATCTCAGGTAGGGGGTCCCGATCTGTGCATCTTAGGCTGATGGTAACAGGAATCAAGGGACACAATGTTTACCCAGGTTCGGGCCCTCTCGATGGAGGTAAAATCCTACTTCCTGCTTGATTAATATTGAAGATATGAGTAGTACAAGAGTAGATCTACCACGAGATCGTAGAGGCTGAACCCTAAGAGTTAGCCTATGATGGTATGATTGTAATTGTGATCGGCCTTCTAAGGACCATCCTCTCCGGTTTATATAGACACTGGAGAGGGCTAGGTTTTACATGGAGTTGGTTACAAGGAAGGAAATATATTATCCGGATCGCCAAGATTGTCTTCCACGCAAAGGAGAGTCCCATCCAGACACGGGTTGAAGTCTTGAGTCTTGTGTCTTCACGCTTCAATAGTCAGGACGATGTATATAGTCCGGCTGTCCGGATACCCCCTAATCCAGGACACCCCCAGTAGCCCCTGAACCAGGCTTCAATGACGATGAGTCTGGCGCGCAGTCTTGTCTTCGGCATTGCAAGGCGGGTTCCTCCTTCCGAATACTCCAAGGTTATTATCGAACACGTATACCGTGTCCGGATCTGCAAAATGATCTTCACATACCACCGTAGAGAGAATGATACTTCAGCTGAAAACTTTTTAGATGACGTGATATGCCATTACGGTCAGGTCATTATTCGAACCATTTTTTCACAACCAGCCAGGACGCCTATTGCGAGGCAGTTTCCCTGACACGTCTTGTCAAAGCAGAGATCGTTTCCCCTTATCATGGGATTCTCATCAATACGGGTATGGGTAATCCCACCGTGCCATCAATCGTGGCGCTTGGGAAGTAAGCGATTCTCAACGGGCTAGTGGGGAGGCGCACCATTTCCGTCGCCTCTATAAAGGGATAAGAGTTCCCCATTTTTACCCATGCCTTTTTCCTCCTTTGCCAACTCTTGCCCCCTCGAGCTCCAGCGCCCTAGTCCAAGTCTTCTCCGCACAACTAAACATGTCCGGAGCAGGAGGCAAGTGGGTGGCTTCCACCGTGAAGGAGAAGCACATCGCAAATCTTCAGGCGGCCGGATACTTGGCCGCAGACATAGCGCACCGGCTACCGGACGATGGGCAGGTCACTTCAACTCCGGGAGCCCACGAGAGGGTCGTGTTTCTCGCCCACTTCGTCCGTGGACTGGAGTTTCCACTCCACCCCTTTGTCCACGGGCTCATGTTCTACTATGGGCTAGATTTCCATGATCTAGCCCCAAACTTTGTCCTCAACATCTCCGCGTTCATCGTCATATGCGAGGCTTTCCTCCGCATCAAGCCTCATTTCGGCTTGTGGCTGCAAATCTTCTGCGTGAAGCCAAAGATAGTGAGCGGCCAGCAAGCGGAGTGCAGAGGAGCCATGGTGGGCAAGATGCCTAACGTCACCTGGCTTGACGGCTCCTTTGCGGAAACCGTGAAGGGGTGGCAGTCGGGGTGGTTCTACATCACCGAGCCGCGCGGCGCCAATTGGGCGGCGGCCCCCGAGTTCTGATCCGGAACCCCCATGCGGCTCACCTCCTGGGAACAGAAGGGCCTGTCCTAGGGCGAATCTACAGAGCTGACCGGACTCATAAACTGCATCAAGGGCATGAAGGACAAGAACATCAAGCTTGTCAACGTGATCCAGGTCGTGCTCATTCGCCGGATTCTGCCGTGCCAAAGGAGGGCATTCAATCTGTGGGAGTTCGTCCCGGCCGAACACTAGACGCTTCAGAGGCTCTACGGCATGAAGCACAAAAACGCGTGGAAGGCGTTGTTCAAGGCCTCCGAAGTACCTCCTCCATATTCGAGGACCATGGGCTCCACACCGTGCGGCCTCCTAGTCAGGTGAGTTCTCAGGCTGCCACCGGATTCAGTTCTTCCCAATATATTCTTGGGGGAGCCTTTAAGTAATTGTGCATATTTATTCAGGATTATGTGGAGACAACAGAGTAGATTGACTGTCCGGCTCCGCTGCCGGAAAGCCCAACTAATGCTCTCCTGACGAAGATGTTGGTCCCAGCACCCTACAAGGGGCCGGAGAAGAAGGCCGATAAAAGGCCCTAGGGATCCGAAAGGGTCTCCGACGTAAGGTTGCGCAAGCCTTGTCCGAAGATGACGAGGCACACTCCTCCCTCGAAGGGGAAGAAGAAGAGGAGGAGGAGGCCGCCCCATCCGGGACGTCTGAGAGGACGGACCAGGGGACCAGGAGAGGTCCCCGGTGCAAGGCCGTCATACCCTCGTCGTCCGATGACGACGAGGCAGATTCCTCCTGCGGAGGCGGGGGGAAACAAGAAGAAACTCCCCCTCCCCATAATGGGGGGGGGGAGAAAAAGAGGAAGGCCACCTCGGAGGGGGAGGCTGGGGCGTCCAAGAAGGGAAAGGCGTCCCTTCCGGACTACTCCGCCACCGCCGCCGATAGCAAGGAGGGGTGGCTTCCCAGGAAGAAGCCCCTGGTGCAATCGTAAGTATCCGCACTCTATCATAATTTTGCTTCATAGTTTTGTTATAATGCCGAACTTGTATGTAGTCCGTCCAGGGCCCATCCCGAAGCATCGGCTTCGGATGGATCCTTGAGCGATTTGGCGATGAACTCGCTCCCGACGACCACTACTCCTCAGCCTGCAGATGACACGGAGGTGTTATCCCAAAGGCTCCTAGAGCGGGGGGAGGTGGCTCTGGAGGCGCCCCAAGGCGGCATTCCAGACATTGGACACGCGGGGTTCAAGATACCCGCAGATCGTGTTGATGAGAGCCGCGGTAAGCCGGACTCTCAGCTGAACACTGTTCCGGAGCCTTCAGTGCTTCCGTACTCAGGCGGGCAGCCCCTCGTTAGGGAGGAAGGTCCGTCTGTATCAAGGAGTTCTGTTGCGCTCGAGGCGTCGGATTGTCTGCTGGAAGCACTTTGCGGCGCTTCCCTAGATGAAGAGCATCGTACTCTTATGAGTGCGGTGATTTAGACGGTTTCGTCCGCCAAGAGCGGACTAACCGAAGCCTGCACCAGCCTCCTAACAGGCTTTGAGGTAAGTAATAAAAATGTGTGAAATTACCACCCGATAGGTAGTAGCCCCTGATACTCTATTTGGTGTTCGGAAGGAAAAACCAAACGGAGGGTCAATTATAATCCGCAGGAGTCTAACAGTAAGTTTGAATGTAAATAAACAGGCTGTGCTGCTGGCCGCTGCTGTCCATACGGCTGAAATCGCCGGCCTAAAATAGGACTTGGAGCGGGTGCAGGGAGAGCTCGACCTCACAAGGAGGCAGCTCGAAGAGAGCAAAGGTGAATGATTCCCCTTTCTCATATAATGAAGGATAGATAAAATTGGTTATTCTAACGACGAGGCGTCATGATTTGATAACAGAGGCCACCACCGAAGTGGCATCTCTCAAGAAAGCGCTTTCCGAGGCCGAACACAAGGCGGCCTTGGAGCGCAAAGAGCGTGAGAAGCAAGATGCCCGAGTGGGCGAGGGACAACAAGAGCTTCAGGATCTCGGCAAGAGATTCGAGGCCGTGGAGCATGAGCTTAAGGCAAAAGAGGGCGAGCTTACGAAGGCCCTTGCAAGTATAAAAGACGCCAAGGCCGAAGCCGAGAAGGCACAACAGGAGATCCCGGAGGCCAAAAAGATAGCGGCGGGTAAGAAATTCTTTATGCAAAGCAAACATGTGGAGGAGGCATTTCTTTTACTTACCCGAGTCCAGAGCTCTCCAGGGGCATTCGCAGATCTGCCACGCAGTGTATCAGACGCCGCGGAGTTCTACCGTGCTCAGGAGTGGAGCTCAACGGAGAAGCTGTTCTGGTCCCAATATGCTGGGGCCGAACATCCAACGCCTCTGAGTGACCAACTGAAGTAGTTGGTCAAACTCTACAGGGCGGCCGAAGTGGCTATGAAGGATTTCATAGTCCGGATGTGGCCTGGTGAGCCCCTGCCCACCAGCTACATCGGCCTGATCAAGCGGATGGTGAATGCCTGTCCGCGACTGGAAGTCATCAAGCGATCCGTTTGCATTGAGGGTGCCCGCCGGGCCTTTGGCCGTGCGAAGGTGCATTGGGGCAAGCTGGATGCGGAGAAGCTGGTGAAGGACGGGCCGCCGGAGGGCAAGGAACATCGCTATCCGGAGAAGTATTATGATGGCGTTATGAAGGGCGCTCGCCTCGTGTCCGATGAATGTACCAAGGACATAATTTTAGAATGAATTCACTTCTGTCATGTTTGTAATTTAAGGATGAAGTTACTTGTGCTATGTAGCACTTTTGTTATTTAAAATATTACCTTCTGTGCAGCTATTTATAAAATTCTGAAAGTAGGCCAGTCGTCGGCTTCCGCCCCCATGCAACTAGTACTGGGGTGTTCGTGGAAAACCCGGACACTCTTTATCCAAATGTTTGGTCCCTTAAGGAGGTGTCCGGCGCAGCGAACAATGCAATCAGACTATGCAGCTTTATAACCTTCACTTATCCATAGAAGTCTACAATTTTAAATTTTGGCGAAGCCCCTAGAATCCGGAAGGCCGAATTGGGGTGCTATATACACCTAGATCGGACGAAGACGAATTATCACCTAAAGAGGAAAAATCTTTAAGGATTTTAAGACCTCTCGAACAACGACCAGCTCTCGCCACATCATGCCGGTCAGTTTTCGACTTTCTCTACTGAGGTGCTCGTCCGGAAGAACCGGGACACAATCGCAGTAGTTCTCCCTGCGCTACCTTAGCCGATATAACGGAACGTAAGGCACCAAAACAAGGGAGCCGGGCTATCCCAACTGTAGACCCAAGACATGATTCGGAGCTGATGCATATAATGCTATAAGTTTGGGGTGCCACACTGTTGAAAGTGTTCGGACTTGTCTTGTTGTATTATGGGGCGCCATAATAAGCCCCTGGCAAACTGAACGTACCAAGGTGTACGGATGCAATATCAAATAGACATTTGTAAGAAAAATGCTCAAATAAGAATAATAAGATGACGCTATATATGATCTCCCATTGATGAATAATACCTTTAAGCGTATGTTTACAATGAATGCATTAATCGGAGATAAATAGGATTATTTGACATATCCTATCCAGGGGCAAGCTGCCTACAGATAGATAAAACAGGTATAACGATTGTAAATAGATTCCACCTGGGTATTTCCTTCTGTGCGCAAAGCTTGTTGCCTCCCTGGTTTTCTCTCCTATGTAAGTCCGATAGTCCGGATCTTCTGGAGAGGCTGCACTAAAGCAATGTCTTGAATGGTGAAAGGAAAGGTTATGAAGGTATGAGGCGGTTATACCGCGCTGTTGACTGAGCCACTAATTCGCCTCCACCTGTACCCATGGTATTTTGAGTGCGTAATTGTGTACGCATGGCCCGAATGCTGCTTTGATGGGATTTGAGCGGAGGCTGGACTGCTAGTCGTGCTCTTGGCGTGCCTGGTGATCCTGTTGTGGGGTGCTCCGAACTCGCTTGACGGTGCTTGAGGTTGTCGTCACCGGATTGGTGGTTTTCCAGAGGAGGCCGCATTGTACTTCTACCGCGAGGGCTGCAGTGTGCTCTTCTGTACGGAGAGAGCGGTCCATGTTTTCGTTGACTGTTATGACCCTGTGCGGGCCTGGCATCTTGAGCTTGAGGTATGCATAGTGTGGTACCGCATTGAATCTACCGAATGCGGTTCGTCCGAGCAGTGCGTGGTAACCACTGCGGAAAGGGACGATATCGAAGATTAACTCCTCACTTCGGAAGTTATCCGGAGTTCCGAAGACCACTTCCAATGTTATAGAGCCCGTACAGCGGGCCTCTACTCCAGGAATTACACCTTTAAAGGTGGTTTTGGTAGGCTTAATCCTTGAAGGGTCGATGCCCATTTTGCGCATTGTGTCTTGATAAAGCAGGTTCAGGCTGCTGCCTCCGTCCATAAGGACTCTTGTGAGGTGAAATCCGTCTATGATTGGGTCTAGAACCAATGCGCCTGAGCCGCCGTGACGGATGCTTAGTAGGATGATCCCTACGATCAAAGGTGATCGGACAAGCTGACCATGGGTTGAATTTGGGGGACGACTGGCTCCATCGCGTAGACGTCCCGTAGTGCTCGCTTCCGTTCCCGTTTGGGGATGTGAGTGGCATAGATCATGTTGATCGTTTTCACCTGGGGGGAAACTTCTTCTGTCCCCCCATGTTCGGACACCGGGGCTCATCATGATTGTCGCTGTGCAGCCCCTTGTCCTTGTTTTCGGTGTTTATTTTGCCGACCTGTTTAAATACCAGCAATCTCTATTGGTGTGGTTGGCTGGCTTGTCCGGGGTGCCATGAATTTGGCACGAGCGTTCCAGTATACGGTCTAGACTGGACGGTCCCTGAGTGTTTCTTTTGAATGGCTTCTTCCGCTGACCGGATTTGTATCCGCTGAATCCGGCATTGACTGCCGTGTCTTCGCCGTTGTCACCGTTGTTCAGCCGCTTGTGTCTGTTGTGTCGTAGCTTGCCATTATTGTCACGGACATCTAACGTGCCAGAATATGGCGTAGCGCTGCTGCGAGCCAACCAGTTGTCCTCGCCCGCGCAAAAGCGGGTCATTAGTGTCGTGACAGCTGCCATGGACTTGGGTTTCTCCTGGCCAAGGTGTCGGGCGAGCCACTCGTTGCGGATGTTATGCTTGAAGTCCGCCAGGGCTTCAGCGTCCGGACAGTCAACTATTTGGTTCTTTTTAGTTAGGAACCGAGTCCCGAATTTCCTAGCTGATTCTCCGGGCTGTTGAGTGATGTGGCTCAGGTCATCAGCATCCGGAGGTCGCACATATGTGCCTTGGAAGTTGTCAAGGAATGCGTCTTCCAGGTTTTCCCAACTGCCAATGGAATTTGCTGACAGGCTGTTAAGCCAGTGCCGGGCGGGTCCTTTGAGCTTAAGGGGAAGATACTTGATGGCATGTAGATCATCTCCGTGGGCCATGTGGATGTGGAGAAGGAAGTCTTCGATCCATACCGCGGGGTCTGTTGTGCCATCATATGATTCTATTTTTACGGGTTTGAATCCAACTGGGAATTCATGATCTATCACTTCATCAGTGAAGCAGAGGGGGTGTGCGGCGCCTCTGTGCCGGGCTATATCACGATGCAGTCCGGTCAAATCTGGCTGGTTGAGTTCGGGCCGTCCGGATTTACTGTTAGTGTATCCGGTATGACGATCATCATCATGTGCTGCAGCGCGCCCCCGTGATCCGTAGATCGATCTTGGTTGTCCTGTGGTGCAATTCAATCTATCACACAGGTCCTGAGTATTGCCTCGGGCCGTAGTAGACTGGCGCGGGGGTGCAGGCTGGTATTCAGGCTGATATGCCGTTTTGTCCCGACCTCGAGGCGGCCGGTCAGCCATGTGGCGCTCGAGTCCATATTCCTTGGCTGCCAGGACTTCTGTCCATCTGTCTGTGAGCAGATCTTGATCAGCTTGAAGCTGCTGCTGCTTCTTCTTCAGGCTTCTCGCAGTGACAATAAGCCGGCGCTTGAAGCTCTCCTGCTCCACGGGGTCCTCAGGCATGCCGAACTCGTCGTCGCCGAGGCTAATCTCGTCTTCAGAGGGAGGCATGTAGTTGTCCTCCTCCGGATACCCGTCTGTCACTTGTTCATCTGGGCTGTCCTGCCCATCTTCCTGCTCGGCCTGCTCGAAGGCGGGCTGGTTGGGGTTGTATTCATCTTCGGCACCGTCCGGATTGTTTTTGTCTCTGGTGCCGATATTGCCTTGGCGGGGCTTGGAGCGGCGCTGGCGACGCCCATGTGTTGCTTTCTTCTTGGAGGGGTTATCCTCCATTGCCTCATCGCCATTTGTTTCTTTTGGAGTGTCCACCATGTATATATCATATGAAGAGGTGGCTGTCCACCGCCCTGTGGGCGGTGGATCCTGTGTGTCTCCTGCATCGTCGTCCATACCATCGATGTCTTCAGAATCGAAGTCAAGCACGTCAGTTAAATCATCGACCGTGGTAATGAAGTGGGTGGTGGGTGGGTAGCGAATTCCTTCATCGCCCTCTTCCCACTCAAGCCGGACATAGTTCGGCCCAGAGTCTCCTGACAAAGAGAGAGACTTTAATGAGTTCAGTATGTCACCGAAGGGCGAGTGCTGAAAGATGTCCGCATCGGTAAACTCCATTACCGGAGCCCAACCTGGATTGGCTGGCTCGAGGGTCTGCGGACCGGAACCAACAGCCGGATGCGAGTCCGGGGTTCCGGGGTTACAGGCCTCCACAAAGGTGAGACCTGTGTTCGTCTCCACCTCCGATGAGTATGCGGCCTGCGGGATGGGGTCCACCCCTCCGTCCTTAGGCAACGCGACCTGCTCCGGATTTAGATCCGGGGCTACTGCAGGGATGATATCCCGAACATTATCCGACAGCAGGTCTAGGTCGTGCTCGTCGTGACTGTCCGGCGCTCCTGGCACAGGCCCGAATCCGTCGAAGATCAAGTCTCCGCGAATATCCGCTGTGATGTTCAAGTTTCCGAACCTGATCTGGTGGCCAGGGGCATGGCTGTCGATCTGCTCCAGATGGCCAAGCGAATTGGCCCATAGTGTGAAGCCGCCGAACACGAAGATCTGTCCGGGGAGAAAAGTCTCGCCCTGGACGGTGTTGTTGGAGATTGAAGATGCCATCAAGCCTCAAAGCGATGACATAGAGGAACTCTCAATGAAAGCACCAATATCGGTGTCAAAACCGGTGAATCTCGGGTAGGGGGTCCCGACCTGTGCGTCTTAGGCTAATGGTAACAGGAAGCAAGGGACACAATGTTTACCCAGGTTTGGGCCCTCTGGATGGAGGTAAAACCCTGCTTCCTGCTTGATTAATATTGAACATATGAGTAGTACAAGAGTAGATGTACCACGAGATCGTAGAGGCTAAACCCTAAGAGCTAACCTATGATGGTATGATTGTAATTGTGATCGACCTTCTAAGGAACATCCTCTCTGGTTTATATAGACACCGGAGAGGGCTAGGGTTTACATGGAGTCAGTTACAAGGAAGGAAATATAATATCCGGATCGCCAAGCTTGTCTTCCACGCAAAGGAGAGTCCCATCCGGACACGGGCCGAAGTCTTGAGTCTTGTATCTTCACGGTTCAATAGTCCGGACGATGTATATAGTCCGGCTGTCTGGATACCCCCTAATCTAGGACTCCCTCACTTAGCTCTACTCATTCATCCCCACTATGTTAACTTTTGCTCACATTTCCCCACTTCCTTGCCCGAAACCCTCAGAACAGGTTATACCGGACGTTGCCATCGGGTCAATGCCTTTGACCGTTAGCTGACGAGTGGGGCCGCGTATACATGGGCACATGCGAGACCGCGGTCATGGGGTAGCACGTGTCCATGGACATGCCCGAAATGTCACATCATATAAAGAGGGCAACCACCTCCATCGCCCCTACCATTTACCCCCAAATCCCCTCCCTGCCGCATCGTGTTCCTCTCCCCCACCGGCGTCGTCTCGCTCTCCTCCACTGCCTCCACCACACCGTCTTGCTCTCCTCCACCGCATCCTCTTCCTCACCTTCATCGCCTCCATAAGTAAGATGTCCGACGCTCGTGGCGACGCCGGCGCAGCGGCCAAAGATGTGGTGGAGCAGCAGGGTCCAGGCGCGGTGACAGCAGAAGTCAGTGGCATCCACGGCTGTGAGGGGAAACTCGCAACCGCTGCGGATGTGGTGGGCTCCGCCTCATCATCGTAGAAGGTGAAGGCATCGAGCGCCGCAGTCAATCCAGATGCCCCAGTTGCGCCGCCTGCCATGGAGGAGCAGGTATTTTCACTTGCTTAGCTTGTAGAGTTAATTTCTCCCTAGTTGCATTGGTTAGATTTTGATTCATATGGTAGTTCAGATGGTTAGAGTAGTTGGTTTGATGGATGGGCGGGGGTTTTCTCTAGGGTATGGGTTGGGGGGACGGGGGTTTTTGGCTTAGGGTTTGTTGGATAAATTCGGATAAAAAATGCTATGTTGTGAACTATGATTTTAGGTGCTGCAATGATTGGGTTTTTTAGATTTTTTTTAGATTTGGATAAATTCATTGAAAAAATGCTAGATGTTGTGAACAAAGTGGTTTTTTTAATTCTATGATGCTTATTAGATTTGTTTTTAGTGCTCACAGATTGGGTTTTTTAATGCTAGATGTTTTTGAATGCTACTCATATTAGGGTTTTGAATGTCATATGCCCAAATGGAATCCATTGATTAAAAAGTTATAATTTTGATTCAATGTGTGTAAATTTTTCATATTGGGGTCTTTGATTCATTAGTATATAAATTTAATATATTTGCTTTGTTCTTCAATGTGTGTGCATGACCAATGATCAATGTGTTATTTGAATGTCATATTGGGGTTTTTGATCAATGTGTGTACAAATCTAATACATTGATATACTAGTGATGGATGTGGTATTTTAATGCATAGAGCTAAGGGGCATAGAAATAAAAAAACCCACTTCTAAAACATTTCTGATATTGGGAGTATATTAGCCCTATGATCAATGTGTCATGTGTGCATACCATTTTTAAATTGGCTACTAGTGATGGATGTAATTGTATATTCAGGAGGATGATGGTTGGGGGGAAGAGGAAGCTGGCCGACTACGACCCGTACGAGGGGGAGTTTAGTGACAATTCTAAATATGAGGTAAGCATATCCCTTGTTCATTTAGTTCATTTGACATGGTGTATATGAATCTAATGCAATTCATTCATGTGTGCAGTATGATTCTGGAGATGATGTGTACAAGGGCAACATCGCGTCCTTCACAGCCAAGAAGATGGAGAAGACCAAGGCCAACGGAGATGGTTCCTTCTACAACCGCAAGTTCAAGAAGTGGCACTGCCCCAACTGCACCACCAAGCCAAAGCCAAGGGATGACCACTTCGATCACCTTCTATCTCATGCTGAGGATGTGGCCATTCGCGGGGATGACTACATGATCAGGGGGAAGCATGCCGCCCTAGGGAAGGCCCTGACTCCAACGTGATGTGATCGATGGTGTGATGATGTGTTAGTTTTAGTTTGGTTTGTTGAATTGTTGGGTTACTTTTGGTGTGTTGAACTGAATGTCGTTGGTTATGGTCTGTTGAACTGAATTTGGTTATGGTAGTAATCTGGTTATGCTATCTATATTTGTCTGTCCTTAAATTTGCATGTGGTATATTTGTCTGTCCTGAATCTATGGTTAGTTATGTTTAGATGTTGTGAACTATGATCTTAGGTTTTGCAATGATCACACATGCTGTGTACGAGATCAAATGCATGCTCCAAATGAGATCATGTAAACCTTGGCAAACCTAGACAATACAAATTCAAGAAAATGCAAAAACAAGTAAAACCTTGGCAAACTATCTATGTTTGTGTAGGAGATCATGTGTGCAAAATTTGAAGTGATTTAGAGGATGTTAAATAAATTTGAATTTGAGAAAATGTGCTCCAAATGAGCTCCCAGGCTAGGGTAAACAACCCATTTGTAATAACTTTTTTTTGAACCTACTCTAAATGAGCCAAATGTTTTTTATTAACACATATTCACTTTCCATAGTGTAGATTCTAAGTCTCACTATTTTTTGAATTAATCTTCATATTTTTACATTTTCTTTTGAAAAATTTGCTTTAATATAAAAACTATTAAAAACATGTTTAAAATATGAAAATGTAAAACTAAGTTCAGATCCTTCTTATTCACTTTGAAATAAAGCTTTGGTGATTTTTTTTGATTTTTTAATTTTTTTCAAAAACAGAAGGTAACCCTACCTCATCTCCTTGAACTGTATGAAATCTTGTAGGTGATAGCTCATATGTGTGAAGGTTTTCTCATGAAAATCACCATAAACCAAGTTTATGATTTTTGGTTGGTAACATGTCACATAAGACAACATTGTGCGCAGGTTTCATATTTTTTTGATTTTTTTTAAATTAATGGTGCTCATTTGACCTCGATTGTGCCAGCTAGGGTTTTTTCATGAAAATCACCATACTTTTTCCTCATTAGTGTGTCTTATAAAACAACGAACGGCGAATGTTTCATATATTTTTTTTAGTTTTTTTAAATTAGTTATGCTCAATCAAAGCTTTCATAACCCCGTTTACCAGCTCAAAACCCCTCTAAACCCCGTGGGGTTTCGCCTAACCCTAGCTCCCAACGTCAGCCGTCCGATCAAACCCTGGCGCCAAGCGACATCCCTCAGATGTGGTCTTCTAGAAGGAATTCGGTGGGCAGGCTGCGTGCAGGCTCTGGTCCATTGGATCACAAGGACGACTCCGCATCGTTGGATCATGGGGCGATCCACGAGAGGCGAACCTGTTGGTTGTGCTCGGCTGCTCGCCCACCACTGACTCCGGAAAAACGGTGGTGTTGGGCCCGAAAGGAAACCAAGCTCTAGTTGGGCCGTCGAATCACGTCATTTTATTTTGTGAACATGTTGGCTCTGGCTTTTTTCGCATCGTTTGAAATTACACAACAATTGACATTGCGTAGAAAATTTAGTTCTTTTTGTTCTATACAAATGTAAAATGACCATCCCAATTTATAAGGGCTAAATTTATTTTTATCAAGCAAAATGGCCACAAACTATTAGAACATGGATCATTTTGCATTTGTATAATGGCCACAAGCCCTCTATCTCTTTATCATGCAAAATGACCAAATTTTATGGGCCAAATTTATTTTTATCATGCAAAATGGCCAAAAGCTCTTCAAAAATTGTCTCTTTTTTCATATAATATAGGGTTTGACCATGGATTCCCACGCGTGCAATTAGCTTCTTTTTCTTCTTCTTTTCAAACCACCGTTTCCCAGGCGTGTACACTCCCGATGCTGCGGTGGGTTTGAAAACGGGCTACTAACTTCACATTTGACCCTGTTATTGTGACAGCTAAATAACACATAGCACTATGGCTATTTAAGCCACCCTCTGCCTCTGCCATCCCTTATCCATCTACCCTTCTTGCTCTTCGACCCCTTCTCCGTCTTCTGCACATCCCTCGGCCATGCAGTACACTGGACCAACCTACCGCTTCCCACCCACCGTGCCGGAGAGGCTCTACCCTACCGGCGTGTACGTTGATCGCACACTACGTGTGTGGGCGATATCAAGGCTAAGGACCGCAAGGAACTTCAATGAGTTCTTCCTTGCATCTGGCTACCATCACCTCCCGAGGGGATCTCCAACAATGTTCCGCGTCGAGGAGGTCATCCAAAACCGGGTGGTGGTTGCTCTCCTTGCTCACTTCACCAACACAATCGACGCCTTCTACCTCCTCGGCCGGGTGTTTTGGTGTGGCTCCGAGTTCATCGCTTTCACCACCCACAACAGGTTCATGGAGTACAACAACATCTTCCCCACCGTGACACGCATGCACACTCTTCTGTACCCCATTGACAACACCCCGGAGGAGCAGTGAAAAGGGCGCCCGGAGGAGGAGCGAGGTGGAGAAGGCGGCAGCTAGGGTTCTAAACCCTCTATCTTTTTTTAGTCTATGTTATGTTAAGTTGTAATTGAACTATGTTGGAGTTGCTATGGGCTTGTTGGCCCTTTTCTTAAATTCTATTATTAAGTTTTCTATCTATTCTATTATTAAGTTCTTCCTAGTTTGAGCTATGTGATCGTGCTATGGGCTTGTTGGCCCTATCTACATATTGGGACTACATATTTGTTGATTATTGAGAGCTCGGCTTGTTAGTAGGGTTCCCTTGTTAGTAACCACCTAGTGCATGCAAGCAAGCTTTGTTAGTAGGGATGAATATGTAGCCACCTAGCTAGAAGAGAGGAACCAGCGGCAGTAACCATCGCTGCATCCATGGCGGCTGGCATGCAAGAAAGCTACTCGGTCAGTGCACCATGGCGGACGCATCGGCGCATGCATGCTTGGTCGGTGCATCGTGGGATCGTGGCATCGGCGCATGCAGGCTCGTTCAACGCATGCAGGCAGGGTTTTCTGGGTGCATGCATAGCAGGCTTCTGTCTTGGTGGCGTGCGCGGACGTTTAATGCAAGGGACGGCCCAACGAAACCATGGCCCAACGGTCGAACACCGACACCACCCAATGCGGCCCCACTTGTTAGGTCGAACGAACGACACAGTCCAGCGTGGCCCCACTAGTTAGAATTAACGGTCAAGCCTTTGACCCGAAGGCAACATCCGTTGTGCCCAGTTATGAGGGTTTCTGGCAAGGGAGTGGGGAAAATTGAGCAAAAGTTAAGAGCATGAGGATGAATGAGTATAGCTAAGGAACCAGGGGCACATATGTAAAAATCCCATCTATGGCTTGCCGATCATCGGGCAAGTCCACCAAAGTCCACACTTTGTTCTCATACATGGATCCCATCTTAGATTTCATGGCCTCAAGCCATTTCGCGGAATCTGGGCTCATCATCGCTTCCTCATAGTTCGTAGGTTCATCATGGTCTAGTAACATGACTTCCAGAACAGGATTACTGTACCACTCTGGTGCCGATCTTACTCTGGAAGACCTACGAGGTTAGGTAGCAACTTGATCTGAAGCTTCATGATCATCATCATTAGCTTCCTCACTAATTGGTGTAGGAATCACAGGAACTGATTTCTGTGATGAACTACTTTCCAATAAGGGAGCAGGTACAGTTACCTCATCAAGTTCTAGTTTCCTCCCACTCACTTCTTTCGAGAGAAACTCCTTCTCTAGAAAGGATCCATTCTTAGCAACAAAGATTTTGCCTTCGGATCTGTGATAGAAGGTGTACCCAATAGTTTTCTTTGGGTATCATATGAAGACGCACTTCTCCGATTTGGGTTCGAGCTTATCAGGTTGAAGCTTTTTCACATAAGCATCGCAGCCCCAAACTTTAAGAAACAACAACTTTGGTTTCTTGTTAAACCACAGTTCATAAGGTGTCGTCTCAACAGATTTACATGGTGCCCTATTTAATGTGAATGCAGCCGTCTCTAAAGCATAACCCCAAACCGATAGCGGTAAATCAGTAAGAGACATCATAGACCGCACCATATCTAATAAAGTGCGGTTACGACGTTCGGACACACCATTACGTTGTGGTGTTCTGGGTGGCATGAGTTGCGAAACTATTTCCGCATTGTTTCAAATGAAGACCAAACTCGTAACTCAAATATTCTCCTCCACGATCAGATCATAGAAACTTTATTTTCTTGTTACGATAATTTTCCACTTCGCTCTGAAATTCTTTGAACTTTTCAAATGTTTTAGACCTATGTTTCATCAAGTAGATATACCCATACCTGCTCAAATCATCTATGAAGGTGAGAAAATAACGATACACATCGCGTGCCTCAATATTCATGGGACCACATACATCAGTATGTACGATTTCCAACAAATCTGTTGCTCCCTCCATTGTTTCGGCGAACGAAGTTTTAGCCATCTTGCCCATGAGGCATGGTTCGCAAGCACCAAGTGATTCATAATCAAGTGATTCCAAAAGTCCATCAGAATGGAGTTTCTTCCCGCGCTTTACACCAATATGACCCAAACGGCACTGCCACAAATAAGTTGCACTATCATTATCAACTCTGCACCTTTTGGCTTCAATATTATGAATATGTGTGTCACTACTATCGAGATTCAACAAAAATAGACCACTCTTCAAGTGTGCATGACCATAAAAGATATTACTCATATAAATAGATCAACCATTATTCTCAGATTTAAATGAATAACCGTCTCGCATCAAACAAGATCCAGATATAATGTTCATTCTTAACGCTGGCACCAAATAACAATTATTCGGGTCTAAAACTAATCCCGAAGGTAGATGTAGAGGTAGCGTGCCGACCGCAATCACATCGACTTTGGAACCATTTCCCACGCGCATCGTCACCTCGTTCTTAGCCAATCTTTGCTTAATCCCGAATGATTTCTTATGCTAAAGTAACAATTCATTCACAAGGTAAAGTATGAATCAGAAACTTCATTGAAAATTGAGTCAATATAAGAGCTTTTTAGCAAGTCCACATACTCAACTATCATTTAGTATTTCACAATTGCTAACACTCATGCGATACTTATGGGTACAAAGTTTCAATCGGACACAGAGAAAGATAGGGGCTTATAGTTTCGCCTCCCAACCTTTTACCTCAAGGGTAATGTCAACAATAATACTTTATGAAAACCTCATCCGAGTGGATATATATATATCCGGATCTCTCCAACACATAGTGCTTGCCAAAGGATAAAGTGTAAAAAGGAAAGGTGATGATCACCATGACTCTTGTGTAAGGGTAGAAGGTAAAAATAAAAGATAGGCCCTTCGCAGAGGGAGGTAGAGGTTGTCATGCGCTTTTATGGTTGGATGCACAAAATCTTAATGCAAAAGAACATCACTTTATATTGCCACTTGTGATAAAGAACTTTATTATGTAGTCCGTCGCTTTTATTTCTTCCATATAACAAGTTCCTATAAAGCTTATTTTCTTCACACTAATAGATCATACATATTTAGAGATCAATTTTTATTTCTTGCACCGATGATAACTTACTTGAAGGATCTTACTCAATCCATAGGTAGGTATGGTGGACTCTCATGGCAAAACTGGGTTTAAGGGATGTTTGGAAGCACAAGTAGTATCTCTACTTGGTGCGAAGAATTTGGCTAGCATGAGAGGGAAAGGCAAGCTCAACATATTGGATGATCCACAACAATATAACTTCTATTCGGATATAGGAAAACATAACCCATTATGTTGTCTTCCTTGTCCCACATCAACATTTTAGCATGTCATATTTTAATGTGCCCACAATCACAAAAGATGTCTAAGATAGTATATTTATATGTGAAACCTCTCTTTCTTTATTACTTCCTATTAATTGCAACAATGACCAAAACTATGTTTGTCAACTCTCAACAACTTTTATTCATCACACTCTTTATATGTGAAGTCATTACTCTCCATAAGATCAACATATGATCTTTTTATTTCTTTTTATTCTTTCTTTAATCCCCTCAAGATCATAGCAAGATAGCAAAGCCCTCAACTCAAAACTACTCTTTATTATATATAACTCATGGACTCAATTACATAGATAGAGATCAAAACAAAACTCAAAGCTAGATCATACTAAAACTTTATTCCACTAGATCAAGATATAACCAAAAGGATCAAACTAAGAAAAATGATAAAGATAGAGGTATGATGCTGATACGATACCGGGGAACCTCCCCCAAGCTTGGCAGTTGCCAAGGGGAGTGCCCATACCCATGTATTTATGTCTCTTTCTTCGGAGGTGGTGATGTGATATTCTTGGCGATGATGCTCCTTAGGATGTGATTCTCTTCCTCGAGCTTATTAACTTGTTGCTTAAGATCCATTACTTGCTTACAGAGATTACCCGTGACGGCTAAAGCTCCATTCACCCATGGATGTTTCATAGCTACGGGGGAAAAGGTAACACTCTTTTTCATATTTTCATAAGAGAGAAATCTAGCATTGGGAGGAATGACCGAATTTGGGATTGCCGAGCTCTGAAGTTCCTCCAGCATGAATCTAGCTTGAAGATGAGAGGTAACTTCTTGATCCTCCTCCATGGTATCCACCCTTTTCAAGTCAGCCTACATCTCTTCCTCCCTTGATCACCCAAAGTGGCTAGCCCCGCTGTTTGCTCCAGGTCTCGACGTCAGATGAGAGACACGACTCTCCCCGACCGACTCTTGCAAAGACATTTTGCTCTAAATCTGCTGCAGAAATAGCTCAAAACAAAAACAGAGGATTTTGCCGTGATATGGTGGTCAAAACCTTCAGGAGATTATATAATGAATTTTTACCGACAAAAATAAGTATGGTGCAAGAAAATGGAGTCCGGAGGGCACACGCGGTGGCCACAAGGTAGGGGACGCGCCCTCCACCCTTGTGGTCGCCGCGTGTCTCTTTCGGACTACTTTTAATTTTCCTATTTTTTTAATATTCCAAAACAGAGAAAATTGCTATTAGAACAGTTTTGAGGTTGGTTTGCTTACCATACCACATACATATTCCTTTCCGGAGTCTGAAATATTCTGGGAAGTATCCCTTATGTACTTCTCCGATGATATGGTGTCAATTATATTGGTTTCAACATTTATGGGATTACCTGAGATATAATGTTTGATTCTTTGACCGTTTACCACCTTCGGATTTGTGCCTTCGGCGTTGTTGATTTTTATGGCACCGGAACGATAGACCTCCTCGATAATGTAAGGACCTTCCCATTTAGAGAGAAGTTTTCCTGCAAAAAAACTTAGATGAGAGTTGTATAGCAAAACATGATCACCTACATTAAACTCACGCTTTTGTATCCTCTTGTCAAGCCATCTTTTAATCTTTTTTTAAACAACTTGGCATTCTCATAGGCTTGGGTTCTCCATTCATCAAGCGAGCTAATGTCAAATAACCTCTTCTCACCAGCAAGTTTGAAATCATAATTGAGCTCTTTAATAGCCCAATGTGCCTTATGTTCTAGTTCAAGAGGTAAGTGACAAGCCTTATCATAAACCATTTTATACGAAGACATACCCATAGGATTTTTATAAGCAGTTCTATAAGCCCATAATGCATCATCAAGTTTCTTGGACCATTTTTTTCTAGATCTATTAACAGTCTTTTGCAAAATCAATTTAATCTCTCTATTACTCAATTCTACTTGACAACTAGACTGAGGATGATATGGAGATGCAATTCTATGGTTAACATCATACTTAGTAAGCATTTTACGAAAAGCACCATGAATAAAATGTGAACCACCATCAGCCATTAAATATCTAGGGACTCCAAACCTCGAAAAAATAACTTCTTTAAGCATCTTAATAAAAGTGGTATGATCAACACTACTAGTTGGAATAGCTTCTACCCACTTAGTAACGTAATCAACAACAACTAAAATATGTGTATACCCATTAGAGGAAGGAAAAGGTCCCATATAATCAAAGCCCCAAACATCAAATGGTTCAAGAACAAGTGAATAGTTCATAGGCATTTCCCGACGTCTACTAATATTACCAATTCTTTGACATTCATCACAACACAAGACAAACTTACGAGCATCTTTGAAGAGAGTAGGCCAATAAAAACCGGACTGCAATACCTTATGTGCAGTTCTATCTCCAGCGTGGTGTCCTCCGTAAGCCTCAAAATGACACTTGTGTAGGATCTGTTCCTGTTCATGCTCAGGTACACAACGTCTAATAACACCATCTACTCCTTCTTTATAAAGGCGTGGGTCATCCCAAAAGTAATGTCTTAAATCATAGAAAAACTATTTCTTTTGCTGGTATGTGAAGCTAGGTGGTATAAATTTGGCAACAATGTAATTAGCATAATCAGCATACCAAGGAGTATTTCGAGAAGCATTTATGACAGCTAATTGTTCATCAGGAAAACTATCATCAATAGGCAATAGGTCATCAAGAACATTTTCTAACCAAGACAAGTTGTCTGCAACGGGGTTCTTAGCTCCATTTCTATCAATAATATGCAAATCAAATTCTTGTAACAAGAGAACCCATCTAATAAGTCTAGGTTTAGCATCTTTCTTTTCCATAAGATATTTCATAGCAGCATGATCAGTGTGAACAGTTACTTTGGAATCAACAATATAAGATCTAAACTTATCACAAGCAAATACAACTGCTAAGAATTCTTTTTCAGTAGTAGCATAATTTCTTTGGGCACTATCTAGAGTTTTACTAACATTATGGATAACATTTAATTTCTTATCAACTCTTTGTCCTAGAACAGCACCAACAACATAATCACTAGCATCACACATAATTTCAAAGGGTAAGTTCCAATCAGGTGGCTGAACAATAGGTGCAGAAATCAAGGCCTTCTTAAGTATTTCAAATTCTTCTACAGAATCATCATCAAAAACAAATGAAACGTATTTTTGCAAGAGATTAGTGAGAGGCCTAGAAATTTTAGAGAAGTCTTTAATAAACCTCCTATAGAAACCAGCATGACCAAGGAAACTTCTTATACCTTCGATATCTTTAGGACACGTCATCTTTTCAATAGCATCTACTTTAGCTTTATCAACTTCAATACCTCTATCAGAAATTTTATGCCCCAAGACAATACCTTCATTAACCATAAAGTGGAACTTCTCCCAATTCAAGACGAGATTAGTTTCTTCACATCTCTGCAAAACTCGATCAAGGTTGCTTAATCAATCATCAAAAGAAGTTCCGTAAACGGAGAAATCATCCATGAAAACCTCAACAATTTTTTCACAAAAGTCAGAGAATATAGTAGTCATACATCTTTGAAAGGTAGTAGGTGCATTGAATAAACCAAAATGCGTACGTCTATAAGCAAAGGTACCGAAAGGGAAAGTAAAGTTGGTCTTTTTCTGATCATCTTTTGACACATGTATTTGAGAGAAACTAGAATAACCATCTAGGAAGCAGAAATGTGTATGTTTGGATAGTCTTTCTAGCATTTGATCAATAAAAGGTATTTGAGACAAACTAGAATAACCATCTAGGAAGATGAAATATGTATGTTTGGATAGTCTTTCTAGCAGACTAAGGCATAGCCTAGTGGTGGGAAGGGGGTGATGCCTTCCCACCCACCCAGGTTCAAGGCATGATACTTGCAATTTGGTTTTGTTGCACCAATTATACTGTTGGGGGTTCCCTTATAGTCTTTCTGTCAAAAAAAGGTAGAGGGTAATGATCTTTTCTAGTAGCTTTATTTAATTTGTGAAAATAAATTACCATTCTATAACCTGTAACAATTCTTTGTGGGATCAATTCATTCTTATCATTAGGAACATCGGTAATATCTCCCTTCTTAGGGACACAATGAACGGGACTTACCCACTGACTATCAGCAATAGGTGATACACCCATTTTGCACCATGTTTACCTACTGTTATTTATGTTGTTTTATTGTATAATAATGCTTTTTGGAGTAATTATAATGCCTTTTCTATCATAATATGCAAGGTATACACTAAGGGGGAGAATTCTGGCAGCTGGAAATCTGGACCTAAAAAAGCTACGCGAGGCTACCTATTCTGCACAACTCCAAATGAGTCGAAACTTTACAAGGATTTTTTATGGAATATTTGAGGAATATTGAAGCAAATAAGTACTAGAGGGGTCCCACCAGGTGGGCACAACCCACCTGGGCGCGCCAGGGAGCCCAGGCACGCCCTGGTAGGTTGTGCTCACCTAGGCCCACCTCTGGTGCCCCTCTTCTGGTATATAAGTCATTTTGACCTTAAAAACAAGGAGAGGACTTTCGGGACGAAGCGCCACCGTCTCGAGGCGGAACCTGGGCAGGAGCACTTTTGCCCTCTGGCGGAGCGATTCCACTGGGGGAACTTCCCTCCCAGAGGGGGAAATCATCATCATGATCATCACCAACAACTCTCCCATCTTGGGGAGGGCTATCTTCATCAACATCTTCAACAACACCAACTCCTCTCAAACCCTAGTTCATCTCTTGTGTTCAATCTTTGTATCGGAACTATAGATTGGTTCTTGTGGGTGACTAGTAGTGCTGATTACGTCTTGTAGTTGATTACTATATGGTTTATTTGGTGGAAGATCATATGTTCAGATCCATTATGCTATTTAATACCCATCTGATCTTGAGCATGATTATCATTTGTGAGTATTTACTTTTGTTCTTGAGGTCACGGGAGAAATCATGTTGCAAGTAATCATGTGAACTTGATATGTGTTCGATATTTTGATGATATGTATGTTGTGATTCCCTTAGTGGTGTCACGTGAACGTCGACTACATGACACTTCACCATATTTGGGCCTAAGGGAATGCATTGTGGAGTAGTTATTAGATGATGGGTTGCGAGAGTGACAGAAGCTTAAACCCTAATTTACGCGCTATTCCGTAAGGGACCGATTGGATCCAAAAGTTTAATGCTATGGTTAGAATTTATTCTTAATACTTTTCTCGTAGTTGCAGATGTTTGCGAGGGAGTTAATTATAAGTAGGAGGTTTGTTCAAGTAAGAATAGCACCTAAGCACTATTCCACCCACATACCAAATTATCAAAGTAGCGAACACGAATTAAGCCAACATGATGAAAGTGACTAGATGAAATTCCCGTGTACCCTCAAGAACACTTTGCTTATCATAAGAGACCGTTTTGGCCTATCCTTTGCCTCAAAAGGATTGAGCTACCTTGCTGCACCTTTGTTACTACTATCGTTACTTGCTCGTTACAAATTGTCTTGCTATCAAACTACTCTTCTACTTACAATTTTAGCGCTTGCAGACATTACCTTGCTGAAAACCACTTGTCATTTCCTTCTGCTCCTCGTTGGGTTCGACACTCTTACTTATCGAAAAGGCTAAAATTGACCCCATATACTTGTGGGCATGCATGTTATCTCAGTCAAGATAGGAGATCACTATTATCATGGTTTATGTGATATAGGTGCTAGTGTGAGTGCTATTCCTTTTTTCCTTATATGAAGAAATTAAGAATGAAATAACACCTGCTAAAATAGAAGACATAGATGTTACTATTAAACTTTCCAATAGAGATACTATCTCACCAATTGGGATTCTTGGAGATGTTGAAGTCTTGTGTGGGAAAATAAAATACCATACTGATTTTCTTGTTCTTGGTTCCCCACAAGATGACTTTTGTCCCATTATCTTTGGTAGACCTTTCTTGAACACCGTCAATGCTAAAATAGATTGTGAGGAACAAACTGTCGGTGTTAGCTTTGGTGATGAATCTCATGAGTTTAATTTTCCAAGTTTAGTAGAAAACCTTTGCCTAGTAAGGATGAAATTAATGGTCTGGCTTCTATTGCTGTACCTCCTACTGATACCTTAGAAAAATATTTGCTAGACCATGAAAATGATTTGCATATGCATGAAAGAAATGAAATAGATAGAATCTTTTTCAAACAACAACATCTGCTTAAACACAATCTGCCTATTAAAACTCTAGGAGGTCCTCCTCCACCTAAAGGTGATCCTGTGTTTGAATTAGAACAATTGCCAGACACTTTGAAATATGCTTATCTTGATGAGAAAAATATATATCTTGTTATTATTAGTGCTAACCTTTCAGAACATGAAGATTACTGAAAGTTCTAAGGAAGCACCAAGCTGCTATTGGATATACTCTTGATGATCTTAAGGGCATTAGTCCCACTCTATGTCAGCACAATATTAATATGGAACTTGATGCTAAACCCGTTGTTGATCACCAATGTCGGTTAAATCCGTATATGAAAGAAGTGGTAAGAACAGAAATATTGAAATTCTGGAAGCAGGTATAATCTATCCTATAGCTGATAGTAGATGGGTAAGTCTGGTTCATTGTGTCCCTAAGATGGGAGGTATTACTGTTGTTCCTAATGATAAGAATGGGCTTATTCCACAAAGAATTGTTACAGGCTATAGAATGGTAATTGACTATAGAAAATTAAACAAAGCAACTAGAAAAGATCATTGCCCTCTACCTTTTATTGATCAAATGTTCAAAAGATTATCTAAGCACACACATTTTTGCTTCCTTGATGGATATCCTGGTTTTTCACAAATACCTGTTTCACAACCTAATCAAGAAAAGACCACTTTTACTTGTCCTTTTGGAACTTATGCTTATAGATGTATGCCTTTTGGCTTATGTAATGCACCTGCTACCTTTCGAAGATGTATCACTACTATATTCTCTGAATTTTGTGAAAAGATTGTTGAGGTTTTCATGGATGACTTTTTTGTTTATGGGAAGTCTTTTGATGATTGTTTAAGCAATCTTGATTGAGTTTTGTAGTGATGTGAACAAACAAATCTTGTCTTGAATTGGAAGAAGTGCCACTTTATGGTTAACAAAGGTATCGTTTTGGGGCATAAAATTTCTGAAAGAGGCATTGAGGTGGACAAAGCCAAGGTTGATGCAATTGAGAAAATGCCATGTCCTAAAGATATCAAAGGTATTCGTAGTTTCATTGGTCATGCTGGTTTCTATAGGAGGTTTATCAAAGACTTTTCTAAAATTTCTAGGCCTCTTACAAATATTTTGCAAAAGGATATTCCTTTTGTGTTTGATGATGATTGTCTGGAAGCCTTCGAAACACTACAAAAAGCCTTAATTACTGCACATGTTGTTCAACCACCTTATTGGAACTTGCCTTTTGAGATTATCTGTGATGCTAGTGATTATGTTGTTGGTGCTGTTCTAGGATAAAGAGTTGATAAGAAATTAAAGGTTATCCATTATGCTAGTAAAACTCTGGACAGTGCTCAACGAAATTATGCTACTACTGAAAAAGAATTCTTAGAAGTGGTATTTGCTTGTGATAAATTTTGATCTTACATTGTTGATTCTAAAGTGATTGTTCACACCGATCATGCTGCTATAAAATATCTTATGGAAAAGAAAGATGCTAAACCTAGACTCGTTAGGTGGGTTCTTCTGCTAAAGAATTTGATTCGCATATCACTGATAGGAAAGGAGCAGAGAATCCCGTAGCTGATAACTTATCTAGGCTTGAAAATATTCTTGATGAACCACAACCTATTAATGATAGCTTTCCCGAAGAACAGTTAGCTGCAATAAATGTTTCTAATAGTACACCTTGGTATGCTGACTATGCTAATTATATTGTTGCTAAATACATACCACCTAGCTTAACATACCAACAAAAGAAAAAAATCTTCTATGATTTAAGACGTTACTTTTGGGATGACCCACATCTTTATAAAGAAGGAGTAGATGGTATCATTAGATGTTGTGTACCTGAGCATGAACAGGAACAAATCCTATGGAAATGTCACTCCAAGACCTACGGAGGACATCACGCGGGAGACAAAACCGCTCATAAGATATTGCAATTTGGTTTTTATTGGCCTACTCTCTTCAAGGATGCCCGTAAGTTTGTCTTGTCTTGTGATGAATGTCGAAGAATAGGTAATATCGGTAAGCATCAAGAAATGCCTATGAATTATTCACTTGTTATTGAGCCATTTGATGTTTGGGGATTTGATTTCATGGGACCTTTTCCTTCCTCTAATGGGTATACTCATATTTTGGTTGTTGTTGATTATGTTACTAAGTGGGTAGAAGCTATTCCAACTAGTAGTGCTGATCACAACATCTATATTAAAATGCTTAAGGAAGTTATTTTCCCAAGGTTTGGAGTCCCTAGATATTTAATGATTGATGGTGGTTCACACTTTATTCATGGTGCTTTCCATAAAATGCTTGCTAAGTATGATGTTAACCATAGAATTGCATCACCTTATCATCCTCAGTCTAGTGGTCAAGTTGAACTTAGCAATAGAGAAATAAAACTAATTTTACAAAAGACTATCAATAGGTCCCAGAAGAATTGGTCTAAGAAAAAATATGATGCACTTTGGGCTTATAGAACAACATATAAAAATCCTATGGGTATGTCTCCCTATAAAATGGTTTATGGAAAAGCTTGTCATTTGCCTCTTGAGTTAGAATATAAAGAATATTGGGAAATCAAAGAACTCAATTATGATTTTAAACTTGCTGCTGAAAAGAGGT
Source organism: Triticum aestivum (assembly GCF_018294505.1). Lineage (NCBI taxonomy): Eukaryota > Viridiplantae > Streptophyta > Magnoliopsida > Poales > Poaceae > Triticum > Triticum aestivum. The sequence goes on from NC_057801.1 coordinate 668,044,515, forward strand.
TATTTGTTATTAGTTCATTAGATGAATGGAGAATGCCAAACTTATGAAAATGCAAAGATATTCAAAGAAAACGTTAAAAGATGGCATAACAAAAGAATCCAAAAGTATGAGTTCAAGGTTGGAGAATATGTTCTTTTGTACAACTCTTGTTTCAGATTCTTTGTAGTAAAACTCCTCTCCAAATGGGAAGGACCCTATGTTATTGAGGAGGTTTATCAATTTGGAGCTATCTAAATAAATAATGCCAAAGGTACTAACCCAAAGGTTGTTAATGGGCAACGAATAAAACATTATATCTCAGGTACAGCCATTAATGTTGAAAGCAATATTATCAAACTATGACACCGGAAGAACACATAAAAGAAACCTTTCGGAACATTCTAGAATCATGAAAAAAGGGAGGTACGTGATACGGTAAATAAACAGACTCTGAAAAATCTGCAAAAATATTTTTTGTCAGATTTGGAATATTTTAAAAAAATAGGAAAGTAAGAAACTACCAGGAAAGTGACCCTGGTGGGCACGATACACTAGGCCAAGCGCGCCCCGATGGGTTGTGCCCACCTCGGATACTTTCCGGATTCTGTTTTTTCTTCTATTCTGCTTGTTCCCCAAGATAAAAAAGTCTTTATATACCCCCCGAACCCGCTGACCTCCGTATCATGGAGAAATCTCCTGTTTTCTTTTCTCATTGTTTTCTGTCAGATCTGTTGAGCTAGGCATCATGTGTTATTCTTCCTCTAACCATATGGAAGAGGATGCTTGGTTGATGAAGATCGAGCTGAAGAGGGAAGATCCCGTTGGAGCAGCTAAGGAGGACAAGAGCAAGGAGGCCACGGAGATCAAGTGTTGATGGTCGAGAAAGCCTTGCCTACCGATGAGTAAGTGGAAGATATCCTTAAACCGTACTATGCTCATCTTACCCCCCCCCCCATTGAAATTGCAACCTTCATGATCATTGAAATGGTTCGTGTGCAAAATAAGTATCTCACTCGCGAAAATATTTTGCATCTGGAGCACATTGCCTCCCTCCGAAGCATCATCTGAAGATTGGAGAGTCTCTTGGCCCTTAAGGACCAGACTGCTTCTACTTCATCACCACCACCCCCTTCTTCATCACCAAAAGAAAATTGAGTATCGGGTATGGGCACTCCCCTTGGCTTTCGCCAAGCTTGGGGGAGGTGCCCCGGTATCGTATCATCTCCACTATCTTTTGCCTTTACTTTTCTTAGTTTGATCCATGGTTATCTTTTTCTTTAGATGAATAAAAGTTTAGTTTGATCCTTTCTTTTCGAGAGTTTTGCTCAGTGATCTATCTTTGTAATCGTGTGCGAGATATATAATAAAGTTTAGTTTGAGTTTTGCTTTCTTTACTTCCTTGTTTCAATAAAAAGAAAGGAAATAAATGGAAAAGATCATATGTTAATCTTATGGTAAGTGATGACATTACACAAGGAAAAGTTTAAGTAGAAAATTTTATTGTAGATTGACAAACATAGCATTGGTCAATGATGCAACTCATAAAAGAATTAATAAGGGAAGAGAAGATTCACATGCAAATACACTATCCTAGAGATCTTTTGTGATTGTGAGCACCCATCAAAATATTACTCCCTCCATTCCAGAATATAAGGTGTATTGGTTTCCGTGCAAGTCAACCATTTGAAAGTTTGACCAAGATTATAGAACAAAATAAAAACATGTGCAATACCTAATAGATAAAATATGAAACTACCTTTCATGATCGATCAAATGATATAAATTTTATATTGTGGATATTGATATATTTTTCTAAAAACTTGGTCAAACTTGCACTCGTTTGCCTTTTGAAAAAATAAATACACCTTATATAAAGGAATGGAGGGAGTATATGCCAAAATTGTTGACGTTGGACAAGGAAGACAACGTAATGATTTATGTTTGTTCATATTCACATAGAAGTTATATTGTCATAGATCCGTCAACATGTGGTGCTTGTCCCTATCTTTGCTAGTCAAAAATTCCGCACTAAGTAGAGATACTACTTGTGCATCCAAAACCCTTAAACCCAGATCTTGTTTGAGAGTCCACCATACCTACCTATGGATTGAGTAAGATCCTTCAAGTAAATTGTCATTGGTGCAAAAAGGGCAATAAAAACTGCTTCTAAAAGTGTAAGATCATTTAGTGTAAGGGAAAATTGAGTGTTGTACGAACTTGTGATGGCGAAGAATAAAAGAGACAGACTGCATAATAAAGGTTGCCATCATAAGGGGCAATATAATGTGACGCTCTCTTGAACTAAGGGATTGAGCATACAAACAAAAAGCGCATGGCAACCTCTGCTTCCCTCTGTGAAGGGCCTATCTTTTACTTTCATGTATTTACTTTCATGCAAGAGTCAAAGTTCTTCTCTCTATTCCTTTTTATTTTCTCCTTTGGCAAGTATCATATGGTGAGGAAAGATCTAGGCACATATATCCAGTTGAATATGGGTAGCACGAGTTATTATTGTTGACATCAACCTTGAGGTGAATGCGTTCGGAGGCAAAATTATAAGCCCCTATCTTTCTATGTGTCTAGTTGAAACGTTTTTCTCATGTGTACGCGGTGAGTGTTAGCAATCATAGAAGACTAAATGATGGTTGAGTATGTGGACTTGCCTAAAGGCTCCGATACGTGACCCTTCCTGAAAAGATGATGAATTGAAGTTGCAAAGTTGACCGAGAATATAGTTTGTTGGTTTCCAATAGAGTTTATTCTTTATACTTTGATGTTGTGATGAATTGTCACTTGTTCATGAGAAGTCTATGATAAAAGTTCTATGATAAAAGTTTTATGTTAAAGTTTATTGTTGATATATACATGATACTTCTATGTCTGTATTCTTGTTTTTATCGGCACCTCTCTCTCTCTCTAAGTATGAGGACATGTTATTCGATTTCGGTCTTTGCTTGAGGACAAGCAAGGTCTAAGCTTGGGGGAGTTGATACGTCCATTTTGCATCATGTTTACCTACTGTTATTTATGTTGTTTTATTGTATAATAATGCTTTTTGGAGTAATTCTAATGCCTTTCTCTCATAATATGCAAGGTATACACAAAGGGGGAGAATTCTGACAGCTGGAAATGTAGACCTGAAAAAGCTATGTCAGGCTACCTATTCTGCACAACTCCAAATGAGCTGAAACTTTACGAGGATTTTTTATGGAATATTTGAGGAATATTGGAGCAAATAAGTACCAGAGGGGCCCCACCTTGTGGGCACAATCCACCTGGGCGCACTAGGAAGCCCAAGCGCGCCCTGGTGGGTTGTGCTCACCCAGGCCCACCTCCGGTGCCCCTCTTCTGGTATATAAGTCATTTTGACCTAGAAATAAAACAAGGAGAGGACTTCCGGGACGAAGTGCCACTGTCTTGAGGAGGAACCTGGGCATGAGCACTTTTGCCCTCCGGCGGAGCGATTCCGCAGAGGGAACTTCCCTCCCGGAGGGGGAAATCATCGTCATCATCATCACCAACAACTCTCCCATCCTGGGGAGGGCTATCTTCATCAACATCTTCAACAACACCAACTCCTCTCAACCCCTAGTTCATCTTGTGTTCAATCTTTGTACCTGAACTATAGATTGGTGCTTGTGTGTGACTAGTAGTGTTGATTACATCTTGTAGTTGATTACTATATGGTTTATTTGGTGGAAGATTATATGTTCAGATCCATTATGCTATTTAATACCCCTATGATATTGAGCATGATTATCATTTGTGATTAGTTACTTTTGTTCTTGAGGTCACAGGAGAAATCATGTTGCAAGTAATCATGTGAAGTTGATATGTGTTCGATATTTTGATGATATGTATGTTGTGATTTCCTTAATGGTGTCATGTGAACATCGACTACATGACACTTCACCATATTTGGGCCTAAGGTAATGCATTGTGGAGTAGTTATTAGATGATGGGTTGCAAGAGTGACAGAAGCTTAAAGCCTAGTTTATGTGTTATCTCGTAAGGGACCGATTGGATCCAAAAGTTCAGTGCTATGGTTAGAATTTATTCTTAATACTTTTCTTGTAGTTGCGGATGCTTGCGAGGGGGTTAACCATAAGTAGGAGGTTTGTTCAAGTAAGAACAACACCTAAGCACCAGTCCACCCACATGCCAAATTATCAAAGTAGCGAACACGAATTAAGCCAACATGAGGAAAGTGACTAGATGAAATTTCCGTGTACCCTCAAGAACACTTTGCTTATCATAAGAGACCGTTTTGGCATGTCCTTTGCCTCAAATGGATTGGGCTACCTTGCTACACTTTTGTTACTATTATCGTTACTTGATTGTTACAAATTATCTAGCTATCAAACTACTCTGCTACATACAATTTTAGTGCTTGCAGACATTACCTTGCTGAAAACCACTTGTCATTTCCTTCTGCTCCTCGTTGGGTTTGACACTCTTACTTATCGAAAATGCTATAATTGACTCCATATACTTGTGGGTCATCAATAGGATAAATTATACCTGCCTCCAGAAGATTTTGTATTTCATTTCTTACCACTTCTTTCATCTTAGGATTTAACCGTCGTTGATGATCAATAACTGGTTTAGCATATTTCTCCAATTTTATTTTGTGCTCACATAGGGTGGGACTAATGCCCTTAAGATCATCCAGAGTATATCCAATAGCAGCACAGTGCTTCTTCAGAATTTTCAATAATTTCGTTTCTTCATGCTCTGAAAGGTTAGCACTAATAATAACAGGATATATGTTGTTTTCATCGAGATAAGCATATTTAAGAGTATCAGGTAATTGTTTAAGCTCAAACAAAGGATCACCCTTGGGTGGAGGAGGATCTCCTAGAATTTCAACATTCAAATTGTGTTTCAAAATAGGCCCTTGATTAAAGCATACGTCATCTATTTCCCTTCTTTCATTCATAAACATATCATTTTCATGGTCTAGCAAATATTGCTCTAAAGGATCATTAGGAGGCACGACAATAGAAGCAAGACCAATAATTTCATCCTTACTAGGCAATTCTTTATCATGGGGTTGTCTACGAAATTTAGAGAAATTAAAATCATGAGACATATCCCCTAGACTAACAGTAACAATATCCTTTTCGAAGTCTATCTTAGCATTAACTGTATTCAAGAAGGGTCTACCAAATATAATGGGACAAAAATCATCTTGTGGGGAACCAAGAACAAGAAAATCAGTAGGGTATTTTATTTTCCCACACAATACTTTAATGTCTCTAACAATCCGAACTGGTGATATATTATCTCTATTGGCAAGCTTAATGGTAACATCAATATCTTCTATCTCAGTAGGTGCGATATCATTCATAATTTCTTCATACAAGGTATAAGGTATTGCACTCACACTAGCACTCACATCACATAAACCAAGATAACAATGGTCTCCTATTTTAATAGAAACAACATGCATGCCAACAACAGGTCTATGTTTATCTTTTGTATCGGGTTTAGCAATTCTAGTAGCTTCATCACAGAAATAAATAACATGCCCATCAATATTATCGATCAAGAGATCTTCAACCATAGCAATACTAGGTTCAACTCTAATTTGTTCAGGGGGTGTAGGTGTTCTAGTATAACTCTTACGAACCATGATTGAAGCTTTAGCATGATCTTTTATTCTAACAGGGAAAGGTGGCTTCTCAATATAAGCAGTAGGAACAATAGGATCAACATTATAAGTAATAGTTTCTTCGTCAACTTTAATAGGTTCTACTACTTTAAATTCAATGGGAGGATGATATTTAAACCACTTCTCCTTAGGGAGATCAACATGAGTAGATTAAGTGCTAAAATCACGAAAAGCATCGGTATCCATGAAAGATTTAACGCAATCAAACTTAAGGTTTATACCTGACTCCTTACCTTCTCGAGTTCCCAATCTTCATAGTTGCATTTAATTCTTTCCAATAGATCCCATTTAAATTCAATAGTATTCATCATAAAAGAACCACTATAAGAAGTATCGAGCATGGATCGATCATTATAAGAAAGCCGAGCATAAATTTTTTGAATAATAATTTCTCTTGAGATCTCATAATTGGGGCACGAATATAACATTGAATTAAGCCTCCCCCAAGCTTGATGGATATTTTATCCTTCACGAGGCCAGAAATTATATATATAATTCGGATCACGATGAACCAGATGCATAGGATAAAACTCCTGATGAAATTCCAATTTCAACCGGTTGTAGTTCCATGACCCAATATCATCACATAGCTTATACCATGTCAATGCCTTTACCTTCAAAGATAAAGGGAAGACCTTCTTCTTGACAACATCCTTGGGCATACCTGCAAGTTTAAATAATCCATAAACTTCATCCACATGGATTAGCTGCATATCAGGATGTAATGCTCCATCTCCTGTATAAGGATTAGCTAGCAGTTTCTCTATCATACACGAAGGAATTTCAAAATAAATATTTTCGGTAGGTGCAGTAGGTTGAGGAGAAACTCTTTGCTCTTCCGGGCGAGGTGAAGATACCTCGAACAAACCCCTCAAAGTATTATTTTCCATAGTAACAAGTGACAGTAAATTTCAGCACACTATATAAATGTTTCCTTACCAAATTCCACTTACCAAAGGCGCTTCACTCCCCAGCAACGGCGCCAGAAAAGAGTCTTGATGACCCACATGTATAGGGGATCTATCGTAGTCCTTTTGATAAGTGAGAGTGTCGAACCCAATGAGGAGCAAAAGGAAATGACAAGCGGTTTTCAACAAGGTATTCTCTGCAAGCACTGAAATTATCGGTAACAGATAGTTTTGTGATAAGATAATTCATAACGGGTAACAAGTAACAAAAGTAAACAAGGTGCAGCAAGGTGGCCCAATCCTTTTTGTAGCAAAGGACAAGCCTAGACAAACTCTTATATAAAGCAAAGTGCTCCCGAGGACACATGGGAATTATTGTCAAGCTAGTTTTCATCATGCTCATATGATTCGTGTTCGTTACTTTGATAATTTGATATGTGGGTGGACCGGTGCTTGGGTGCTACCATTCCTTGGGCAATCCTCCCACTTATGATTAACCCCTCTCGCAAGCATCCGCAACTACGAAATAATAATTAAGGTAAACCTAACCATAACATGAAACATATGGATCCAAATCAGCCCCTTATGAAGCAACACATAAACTATGGTTTAAGCTTCTGTCACTCTAGCAACCCATCATCTACTTATTACTTCCCAATGCCTTCCCCTAGGCCCAAATCATGGTGAAGTGTCATGTAGTCGACGTTCACATAACACCACTAGAGGAGAGACAACATACATCTCATCAAAATATCGAACGAATACCACATTCACATGATTACTTATAACAAGACTTCTCCCATGTCCTCAGGAACAAACATAACTACTCATAAAGCATATTCATGTTCATAATCATAGGAGTATTAATTATCGTTAAGGATATGAACATATGATCTTCCACCAAATAAACCAACTAGCATCAACTACAAGGAGTAATCAACACGACTAGCAACCCATATATAGGTACCAATCTGAGGTTTTTGAGACAAAGATCGGATACAAGAGATGAACTAGGGTTTGAGAGGAGATGGTGCTGGTGAAGATGTTGATGGAGATTGACCCCCTCTCGATGAGAGGATCGATGGCGATGACGATGGCGATGATTTCCCCCTCCCGGAGGGATATTTCCCCGGCAGAATAGCTCCGGCGGAGCCCTAGATTGGTTCTGCCCAGGTTCTGCCTCGAGACGGCGGCACTTCGTCCCGAAAGCTTCTCCCTGATATTTTTCAGGGCAAAAGACACCATATAGCAGAAGATGGGCGTCGGGGGCCTGCCAGGGGCGCACCCTCCACCCTTGTGGCTGGCTGGTGGCTCCCCTCTGGTGCTTTCTTCGCCCAATATTTTTATTTATTCCAAAACTGATCTTCGTGAAGTTTCAGGACTTTTGGAGTTGTGCAGAATATGTCTCTAATATTTGCTCCTTCTCCAGTCCAGAATTCTATCTGTCGGCATTCTCCCTCTTCATGTAAACTTTGTAAAATAAGAGAGAAAAGGCATAAGTATTGTGATATAACGTGTAATAACATCCCATAATGCAATAAGTATTAATATAAAAGCATGATGCAAAATGGACATATCAGCCGGCTTGACATCACTCAACTTGAATCTCTTGAGCATGTCTTAAGTGTATTTGGCTTGGTTGATGAAGATTCCTTCTCTTCTTTGTTTGACTTCGAACCCGAGAAAGAACTTTGACTCTCCCATCATGGACATCTCAAACTCCACGATCATGAGTGCGGCAAACTCCTTATTGAAAGCTTTGTTAGGAGAACCAAAGATAATATCATCAACATATAGTTGGCATACAAACAACTCCCCTTTAACCTTCTTAGTAAAAAGAGTGGGGTCGGTTTTCCCAATTTCAAACCCACGATCTTGCAACAACACGGTAAGGTGGTCATACCACACACGTGGGGCTTGTTTAAGGCCATAGAGCACCTTATCGAGTTGTTACACATGATTGGGGAACTTGGGATACTCAAATCCCAGGTGTTGTTTGACATACACCAAATCATTAAGAGGACCATTAAGAAAAGCACTCTTCACATCCATTTGTTGCAACTTGAAGTTATGTGGGAAGCATAAGCAAGCAACAAATGAATAGATTCAAGGCGAGCAACGGGAGCAAAGGTTTAACTGCAGTCGATACCCCCAGCTTGGGAATAGCCTTGTGCCACCAAACGAGCCTTGTTGTGAATAACAACCCCTTGAGCATCTTGCTTGTTCTTGAAGATCCATTTGGTTCCAATGACATTATGGTTCTCCTTTGGCCTTGGCACCAATCTCCACACCTTGTCGCGCTCTAAGTTGTTGAGTTCTTCATGCATGGCATTAAGCCATTCCGGATCCTCGAGCGCCTCATAGACCTTTTGGGGTTCAACACAAGAAAAAAACGCATGATGTTCACAATAGTTTGCTAATTATCTACGAGTGCTTACCCTCTTTCTTAAGCTTCCGAGCACATTCTTCATGATATGCTCTTGGGAAGCTAGCTCGGAAGCAATCTTGGCAGCACGATGCTCCAATTGCTCCTCAAGAGAGAGTTGAGGAGCGGTAACTTGATCATCATGAGCGTCGTCTTGAGCTTGTTCTTGATCTTGAGCTTGCTCTTGATCTTGAACTTGCTCGGTAGCAAGAACTTGACCTTGGGCATCAATTTGTGGATCACCACCATCTTGAGGTTGATCTTGTCCTTGATCTTGTTCATTTGGTGGAGGGCCTTCACTTTGTTCTTCGGAAGTGTGTGGGTCTTGGGTTGGTGATGGTTCCACTTGAGTGGAACATTGTCCTTCTCCTTCGGCCACAAGGGGTTCCTCAATGGGTAGGATATGGCTGATACCCATTCTTCTTATGGCTTGGGGAGGAATTTCATCACCTACATCACAAGTACCAACTTTTCTCCACTTGGGAGCCATTATTTTCATCAAACTCCATGTTACACGTCTCGGGACTTGTTGAGGACACGGTAAGCATGCGAGTTTGTAGCATAACCAACTAATATGCCCTCATGAGCTCTAGCCTCAAATTTAGACAAATGAACAACTTTCTTGAGAATTAAACACTTACAACCGAACACCCGGAAGTACTTGAGGTTGGGCTTGTTACCGGTAAGTATCTCATATGGAGTCTTGTTCAAGCCTTTGCAGAGATAGAGCCGATTGGATGCATGACAAGCTGTGTTGATGGCTTCAGCCTAAAAGTTGTACGGAGACTTGAAGTCCGCCATCATGGTCCTTGTCGCGTCCATCAATGTCTAGTTCTTCCTCTCCGCTAAACCATTTTGTTGAGGGGTGTAAGGTGCGGAATATTGATGCTTGATCCCCTCATCACTAAGAAACTCATCCAAGGTGTAGTTCTTGAACTCGATGCTGTTGTAACTTATTATCATCAAAATCTTTGCATTATGTCGATGTTGAGCTTCATTTGCAAAGTTGATGATGGTTTGTTGGGTCTCACTCTTCCTCTTGAAGAAATACACCCGGGTGTATCTTGAATAATCATCCACAATCACCAAGCAATACTTTCTACCCCCAAGACTATCAAAGGATGGAGGCGCAAAGAGATCCATGTGAAGGAGCTCCAAAGGCCTCGTCGAGTAGATGATAGTCGTGGGAGGGTGAGCCTTCTCATGTAGCTTTCCTTTGATACAAGCACTACAAGCATGATCTTTGGCAAAACTAACATTTGTTAGTCCATGGAGATGGTCCCCCTTGAGAAGACTTTGCAAAGATCTCATATTGACGTGGGCTAAACGGCGATGCCGAAGCCATACCACGTCAACTTTAGCAATTAGGCATGTTGCGGTCTTAGTGGGTCGCTTTGAAAAGTTAATCACATAAAGAACGTTCTCGACATGCCCAACAAAGGCTACTTTAAGAATCTTGCTCCATAAGAGGGCCACGAAATCAATATCAAAGAAAGTGGCAAAGCCCATGAGTGCAAGTTCACGAACGGAAAGTAAATTGTATGCAAGGGACTCAACAAGCATGACTTTCTCTATCGTGAGATCATGAGAAATGAAAACCTTGCCAAGACCCAATACCATAGAAGATGAGGCATCACCCCATTCGACATTGGTGGGCATAGATGAAACTTTGTGCACGTCCACCACCAAGTCCTTGCTTTTGGTCATATGATTTGTGGTTCCACTATCGAGCAACCATGATCCCCTACCAGAAGCAAACACCTACAAGAGATCAATGCTTGGTTTTAGGTACCCATTTTGTAATGGGTCCTTTGATGTTAGCAACAAGGGTCTTAGGAACCCAAATAGACCATTCAATGTACTGATAAGAAGAACCAGCAAATTTGGCATAAACATGCCCATCACTAGCATGACATAACACATAAGAAGGGTTAAAGTCACCGGCTTTGTTGGAAGGAGTGGTGTTGGGGATATAACTATTTGGTATGACCCGCCGGAAGGGGCCGGGTTATACCTGTAAGCATTCTTGAAGCCCAAAGCTCAAGGTTGAAGACGGCGGCTTAGTAAGGGTCCAAGGCCCAGAGGTGACTTAAGGCCCGTAGTGATAAACCGCCGTATAGGTATGACTTGTATTGTAAGGCAAGAAATATTAAGAGACCGAGCCAGATATTGTTTATAAGCCGGCCGGGACTCTGTAGAGCCGTTGGGCATCTACCTCTGTATATAAAGGGACGACCCGGTGGCAGTTCAGGGCAAGTAACAACAACTCGAGAGCTAGGTCAAGCGATTTGCTCCCTGGTGATCGAGACATAAGCAATCCCACTCAAAACTGGATCGTAGTCTTTTACCTTCACCATAAGGGGCCGAACCAGTATAAACCTCGTGTCTCTTGTCCCGATTAACCCCTTCAAGCTTCCTAGTTGCGATGGCTCCACGATGAAGTCCGTTCCTTAGGACATATGATGTGACAATTCCACGACAGTTGGAGCCCACCATGGGGCCAGCGCACAGTGGATTTAAGTTCTTGAAGGGCAACTTCGAAGGGCTCAAGGGATATGTTGTGGGCCGAATGACCAAGAGTCATCGCGGCAAGCTCTACATCGACGATGCAGGCTGGGACCCCGACACCGGCTCAATTGAGTACGGGTACCGGGTCCCCTTCAGCGGAATTCACGTCTTCATCGGCAAGATTGGCGAGCCGGGCCCTGAGCCAGACATCTGCATCGACCTTGTCGAGACGGCTCAGCATGCAAGACCCGCTCGGGCTCCGCCGGCTATGAATCGTGCCTTCGTGGGATGCGTCCATGGAGGACCTTCTAAAGGATCTGCCTCTGGTGGCGAGACGGCCATATATTCTGATGGTGAGTCGTCACAGGTGAGATGGATTCGTTGTATCAACTGCAGGATGGCGGGCTTGGGAGCTGTTCCGATGACAGCAGTATTTCGGACTGCCTTGAGCTGCCGAGTAGGGTTGGGATCTTCATGGCCGGCATACAACCTGTCCAAGATTCCACAGTTGCAGCAACCATAACCTCCGGGTCGGCAGCAGCCGGGGCAGGAGGCCCTGTGCGCTAGCCGGCTTAGGTGTTGATGGATCTCACAGACAAGCTGACCACCCTGTAAACCGCCGTCGTCAACCCGGTGGATCTAGCTCGTCATGATGCGGAGGTGGCGCAGTTAAAATTGGATATGGCACAGGCTAAAGAAGACCTAGCAGCGGAAGATGTCAGGATCACCGCAGAGAGGGCGGCTCTGGATCTTCAGGCTCAGCAGATCCAGGCACATACCTTCCGGCTCACGCAGGACCAGAGCGCGGCTAATGAGGTCATGAGGAGGAGGCATCAAAAGACTCGGTCTAGACTCCCCCCGGTTTATGATCCTAGGAATCTTTTTCACACGCCAGGGGCAGGGCCCAGTAACCCGCCGTGGCTTTCTCCGCATACAGGCAACCCATCGTGGCTCTCTCCACGCACAGGAGCGGACCATGTTGCGGCACCCAGAGAAGGCGCGCCGGTTCAACCACAGGTGATGGGACCTCCTCGCGTAAACATGGCGCCACCTCAGTATGTACCCACACCCCCGGATCACAATTCTAACCCGTTGGAGAACATGATAGCGGCAGCTGCATGATTGGCGGCTCTCCCAATTGATGGTGACTCTCCGGCGGCGGTTGAAACCCGCCGGGTCAGGGAACTTCTTCAAACAGCCTTGGCACAATAGGAGGCGTACTCATACAGCCGGGACAGGATCCACTTGACCCCTCGTCCAAGCTGAAGCCCGAGTTATAGCAGGCACATGGATTCAGCGGCCGTTTTGAGCAACGTCGGGCGCCATGACCAGCCAGGTGGGCTTAACCCGGCGCACAATGAGGTCGTTAACTTGGTAGATCAAGACATGATACGTCAAGAGGCTGAGCAAGCGGTTCAACAGGCAGCTGAGCAGGCGGCTCAGTTGACGGCTTACCAGCCGTATCTGGTTTATCCAACGGCTTCTATCGAGGCAGGCGTGGCCACCAGGACCGGAGGAGTCCCCTGTCTGGTGCTGGCTCTACGTAACGAGCGTTTACCCAAGGACTTTAAGGGACCTAGGAAGGTGCCGAATTACACAGCCGACTTACAGCCTGGGGCATGGATTGAGAGTTATGAGATGACTATTGAGTTGTTGGAGGTTAGCGATGCTGCAATGGCTAAATACTTCACCATGATGTTGGATGGAACTTCCCGCACCTGGTTGAAAGGCATGCCACCTAATTCAATCAGCTCTTGGGCGGAGTTAAAGGCCCGGTTCATCCAGAACTTCAAAGACACGTGCAAGTATCCCATGTCGATCGTGGATCTAACAAATTGCTAGCAAGAGGAGGGCGAGTCTACAACCCATTGGGTGTGCCGAGTTAAAGCCATAATATATTCATCTGATAAGATGGATGCCGGCTCTGCAGTCTTAATGTTTGAGAAAAATTGCCGTTTCTTGCCTCTGAAACAAAAGTTGGGCCGGCTCAAACGTGAGTGTAATGATATGGGCATGCTGATGGCGGCTCTAGTTAAGTACACTGATTCTGATAGTACCAAGGATCCTGGGTCTGATGATGACAAGGCAGTGAAGGGAAAGAAGAACGGCAACGGCAAGGGCCCTCAGCACAACCCGGCAAATCAGGGAGGTAATAAATGTAAGGCTGACGGCAGTTTGGATTTTGTGGCTAACACCAACGCGCAGGGTAATAACCAGTGGTGCAAAGGGAGGCCACCTCCCCGATCTGGCGGGTCAGGCCCCACACTTGAGAAATTGTTGAATGAGCCCTGTCCGAGACACGACACTCAGCAGAAGCCGGCTACCCATTTGTGGAAGGACTGTACGATCATGAAGGCCTTTAAAAATTCCAACATGTTTGATGGTAACAATGGGCAGGTCGGCGGCTCAGGTGGTGGCGGTTTTCATGGCCCGGGCGGCGGGTCAAATCCCAATTTCCAAATTTCCCAGGGCAACCAAGGTGGATATAACCAACAATCTGGCCAGGGCAGTCAGCAATAGCAGCAAGGTGGATACCAGAGCCATCCGAAGCAGCTGAACGATGGGCAATATCATGTGTTTACCACCAATTTATGTAAACGAGACCAGAAGCTTCATAAGAGGGCTATGAATATGGTTGATCCGACAATTCCTCGTCATTTGAGGTGGTCTGGGCAGCCTATCGTAAGAGAGGATCACCCTCCCCGGGTTGACAATCCGGGTCACTTAGCCCTATTGGTGGCCCCTCAAGTGGGTGGATACAAATTCACTAAAGTACTCATGGATGGAGGCAGCAGCATCACTATCCTCTATTATGAGACCTTCCGTCGCATGGGGCTAACTGATAAGAACCTTAAGCAGTCCAACACTGTTTTCCATGGAGTCGTACCCGATAAGTCGGCGTATCCGGTCGGCAAGATCGAATTGGAGGTAGCCTTTGGGGATGAATATGACTCCAGAGCTGAGAAATTGACGTTTGAAGTAGTCAAGATCAAGAGCTCGTATCATGCTCTGTTTGGGCGGTCGGCTTATGCCAAATTCATGGCCCGACCGTGTTATGTGTACTTGCAGCTCAAGATGCCGGGTCATAAGGGAACCATTATGGTTCAGGGGAGCCGGAAGGTGGCCCTGGAATGTGAAGAAGGTGACGCGGCTTATGCTGAGTCGGTATGTGTGACGGAAGAGTTAAAATTCTACAAGGACAATGTCGACCCGGCAGATATGACATCTTTAAAGAAGCCAATCACAGAACATGAGCCAGTCATGAAGTTTAAGTCGACTGATGATACTAAGCTTGTTGATTTTGTTCCAGGCGATTCATCCAAACAGTTCAGTATCAGTGCTAATCTGGATCCCAAATAGGAAAGCGCGCTCATCGAGTTCATCCGTGAGAATTGGGACATTTTTGCATGGAAACCTTCTGACATGACAGGTGTACCAAGAGAACTCACTGAGCACACTCTTAATATTGATCCAAAGTTTAGGCCGGTCAAGCAGTTTCTTCGGCGGTTTAATGAAGAGAGGCGGAAGGCCATTGGTGAAGAAGTAGCCCGACTCTTGGCAGCAGGGTTTATCATCGAAGTCTTTCATCCAGAGTGGTTGGCTAACCCAGTGCTTGTGCTTAAGAAAAACGGCACTTGGCGTATGTGTGTGGATTACACAGACTTAAACAAAGCTTGTCCAGCTGATCCTTTTGCTCTCCCTCGTATTGATCAAATCATTGATGCTACGGCGGGTTGTGAGCATTTGAGTTTTTTGGATGCTTACTCTGGTTATCATCAGATCAAGATGGCGGTTAAAGACCAGGAGAAGACGGCATTCATTACTCTGTTTGGAGCCTTCTTCTATGTTTCAATGCCTTTTGGGCTTAAGAGTGCCCAGGCGACTTACCAGCGATGTGTGCTGAATTGTCTTCATAAGAAAATTGGGCGCAATGTTCATGCTTATGTGGATGACATAGTGGTTAAATCCAGAGAGAGGGAGACCTTGATTGATGATCTCAAGGAAACCTTTGATGATCTTCGGGTTTACAAGATGATGCTTAACCCGGCCAAGTGTGTTTTTGGTGTGCCTGCAGGCAAGCTTTTGGGCTTTCTGGTTTCTAACAGGAGCATCGAGGCTAACCCGGAGAAGATTAAAGCCATCACCTCTTTGGCCAAACCAGCATGTATCAATGATGTTCAACATTTGGCGGGTCGTATCGCTGCCCTAAGCCGGTTCATAAGCCGGTTAGGAGAGAAGGCCCTGCCATTATATCAAATGATGAAGAAGACAGATAGCTTCATCTGGAGTGACGCTGCAAATGCTGCTTTTCAAGATCTGAAGAGGCAGTTAGCTGAGCCGCCGGTTCTTGCTGCTCCCATTGACAAGGAGCCCTTGTTATTATATGTAGCTGCTAACACGCATGCTGTCAGCGTGGCCATCATGGTGGAGCGCAAGGAGGCTGGCAAGGAACACCCGGTTCAAAGGCCGGTTTACTACATCAGTGAGGTGCTGATTGAGTCTAAGCAGTGTTATCCGCATTGGTAGAAGCTTGTCTATGGGGTGTTCATGGCAAGCCGGAAGCTTAAGCAATACTTCCTGGGCCACCCCATCATTGTGGTTAGTTCTGCCCCTTTAGGGGATATCATTCAAAACAGAGAGGCCATAGGACGAGTCGCCAAATGGGCCATTGAGCTTGGGCCTCATGGCTTAAAATATGTGCCGCGCACAGCTATCAAGTCTCAAGCGCTGGTCGATTTCATCAACGATTGGACAGAGCTGCAGATGCCTAAAGAAAAACCAGAAAACACATATTGGACAATTCATTTTGACGTGTCCAGGCAATTGGAAGGCTCGGGAGCTGGAGTTGTTTTGACTTCCCCTCAAGGTGATAAATTTTGCTATGTGCTCCGGTTGATGTTTCCCTGTACTAACAACGCAGCCGAGTATGAAGCCTTACTCTATGGTCTCCGGATGGCTAAGGAGATGAACCTAAGCCGAGTACAATGCTTCGGCAACTCAGACCTAGTGGCTCAGCAGGTATCAGGCAAGTGGGATTCTAAGGATCCTCTCATGGCGGCTTATCACCGTGAAGTCGATGCAATTGCGGGATACTTTAAGGGTTATCAGGTGGAACACATTGACCGAAGAAAGAACGAGGCGGCTGATGCTTTAAGCCGGGTGGGTTCTCAGCGTAAACCGGTGCCGCCTAACACCTTTTTGGATGTTCTGCATAACCCTTCTGTCAAGTTACCTACAGAGGAGGACTTGGCGGTTCCTGACCCTGAAGCACAGTTGGTGGTGGCTCTTCATGTCATTCCAGATTGGACGGTGCCATACCTGGCTTATATGACCCGGGGCGAGTTACCTGAGGATGAAACATTGGCCAGGCAGATAACCCGATGGTCTAAATAAATGACAATTGTCAATGGCGAGTTGCATCATTGCAGTGTTACAGGGGCGTTTCAGCGTTGCATCTCCCCTGAAGAAGGCCAAGAAATTCTACGTGAGATCCATGAAGGGGATTGTGGTCATCACGCCGGGTCAAAATCCCTTGTGGCCAAGGCCTTTCGTCATGGGTTTTATTGGCTGACGGCTCATGCTAATGCGGAGGATCTGGTCAGTAAATGTGACGGTTGTCAGAAGTTCTCAAGACGGGCTCATGTGTCGGCTTAAGAATTGAGGATGATTCCAATTACTTGGCCGTTTGCAGTCTGGGGGCTTGATATGGTTGGGCCTTTCAAAAGGTCCAAAGCTAAAAAGATCCACCTCTTGGTGGCGGTTGATAAGTTCACAAAGTGGGTTGAGGCAGAACCTGTCAGTAAGTGTGATGCAGCCACGGCAGTTCAATTTATGAAGAAGGTGATATTTCGCTTTGGCTTTCCACACAGCATCATAACTTACAATGGCACTAATCTGTCTAAAGGCACCGTGGAGGAATTCTGTCAGCGTGAGAATATCCGGCTTGATGTTTCATCAGTGGCTCACCCTCAGTCCAATGGTCAAGCCGAGAGAGCCAATCAGGAGATCTTAAAAGGCATCAAGCCCCGGCTTTTGGTCCCCCTACAACGGACGTCGAGGTGTTGGGTTGAGGAGTTACCCTCTGTGTTATGGAGCATCAACACTACTCCAAATAGATCTACGGGTTATACACCTTTCTTCATGGTCTATGGAGCCGACGCGGTTCTCCCTTCTGACATCCGTCATGACTCGCCTCGTGTGGCGGCTTATGTTGAAGCAGACAATGAACAGGCGCGTCAGAATGATCTCGACCTGTTAGATGAGCAGAGAGACTTGGCAGCGGCTCGCTCGGTGATTTACCAGCAAGACTTGTGCTGATATCACAACTGCCGTGTTAAGTCTAGAACCTTTCAGGAAGGTGATTTGGTGCTCCGGCTCATCACACAAGTTATCACCACCTTGGGAAGGAGCCTTTGTGGTTAGCAAGAACTTGAATAACGGGTCATATTACCTTATCGATGTTTGAGAGCACAAAGACTCATGTAAGTCGGAGGAGGAGACCCGGAGGCCGTGGAATATTGCTCATCTTCGGCCATACTATACTTGAGCCATAGGCTCCCCTGATGTACATATTTTTTCCAATGTATATATTATGATAAATAATAAAGCAGGACCTCTATCCTTATTTCCCTCACACCAAGGTAAATTTGTCATTATCATTGTCATTATTCTTTCACATGATCACTTGGGGGCTGATCACGTTTGATCCAGCTTAACCCGTTTGATCCGGCTTATGATCGTATTCGAATCTAGCCATTAAAAAATTATGATCACTAGAGGGCTTCCTGTTCAAACATAGGTCGTATTCGAACCGAAGAGAACATAGTTGCCGGTACCCTTTTGATTGGCACACTGGCGACTCACTTGGGGGCTTCTTGATCGTATTGGAATCATAGCTTAACCCCTTTGGGAACCGACTTTGATCGTATTCGAATCAGAGTCGTTAAAAAACTCTCAAGGTCATTAAGGGGCTTCCTGTTCAAACATAGGTCGTATTCGAACCAAAGAGAACACAGCTGTCGGTACCCTATTGATCGGTGCAATGCCAATGCCATTGTGGGCTACATGATCGTATTCGATTCCTAGCTTAAACCCCTCTGGAATAGTTCACTGATCGTATTCAAATCAGTAGCCTTGCCATTTTTTTCCTTCTCTTTCAATTTAAGTTGTTTTTTGGACACCCCCTTGTTTGACTTGAGATTTTTTTTGAGGCTTACAACTTAAGTATGATTGCTGTAACTCGGCTCAATATTGATTGATGAGTCGCAGATCCATAAGCATCATTGTACCTTTGAAATTATCAGGTATCCAAACATCGGGTTATCACCCTTACTGACCGGGTCATATAAACCGGTGGTGCAAATTTGAGAAGTCTTAAGCATAAGATCATAGTTGTGTTTTTTACAACAAGCTAACCTATGATTGTTTTTAAATCCTTTTGACCCGCCTAGTTGTCCGATGTCAAGGGATTCTTTTGCAGTCTGTTGAAGGACAGTTTTTGAACCCTGATCATGCATGAATCGATATAACCACGGTGGTTTAACAAAGCATCAACGACGTGCACAATGGCACGGCCACAAAATAACGTTATCTCTATCCTATTACAGGACTCATTAAGTCCACATAGTTCACATTGCTTTTTCTACCCCAGGTATGAGCCGCCATGACAGGTTCACCTTCAGGATTGCCCGGAAGCGTCCGGGTGAGCCCTCTCCGCGTCTGCGCCCTGCTCCTTTTCCTAGAAGGTTGATGATGACCAGTTAATGTTGTTCAAGCCTTCAAATTCGTCGTCAACAAGACCGGCCGGGTCAACTTTAGGAGCAAAGGTATGCTTACGAGGTGGAGGAATTAGACTGGTCACATCGTATTGATGCGTTGGAATTCTTCGGTTCTCTTCATCGTAACCCGCCTGGTACTTGGTAAGATCCACTTCATTTGCTATCAAAGTCGCCACAGGGCGTATCTCTTTGACACAGGCGAGAAAATCCGCGTCTTCAAACGGCGTGCCGTCTTCCTTCAGGCTTGGGTAACCAATGGCAATGTCCACCGAGTCTAGTTCCGGTAACCAGGCTTTAGCCCGGCTTAAAGCATTTATCGCTCCGGCTCTTGCAGCTGACCGTCTCAGTTCATTGATCCGTTGCGGAAGAAATGAAAGCTTCCTCAAGACATGTGCTAGGAGGGTTGGCATTTCATTGGACAAAGCCACCGAAGCAATGGTACGTAGAGACCCGGTGTACAGTTGTTCCACCAAGGTGTACACTGTCTTCAGTTTTGTCAGCATGTTTTGGTTCAAGTTTGAGCTTCTGGGGCCTGTATAAGCATAATCAAGAGAGTTAGTTCCAGGCCTATGATCCATTACACGACTTACATATTTACACAATGGCAAGGTGACTTACCAAAGATGGTTGAGACTATTTGTGAAACATGGCGCTTTAGACCAGCTAATTCACCAGTAACTTCTTCCAGAGCCGTTTCTGCTTTCTCAGCTCGGTTTATCAACGCGGTCTTTTCATTCGCCCATGCTTTCTTTTCAGCTTCAAGTTCTTTCTTCAGTTTCTCCTGTTCAGAAACACTGAATTCAAACTTGGTGTTGGCCTTCACAAGTTCCGTCTCTTGGAATTCAAGGCGTCTCTTTAGATTAGTCACCTCGGACTCGAGTTGACTCGTGGTAGCCTATACAAGTGCAAAATTCAAATCACGTAAGTTGTTTCTGGAGTATTAAAGTCCCAAGCATTTTTCCAGCAATAACACTTGGCACTTAGGGGCTAATGTCCCGAAGAGTTTTTCTTTTCTATGGCGGGTCATCAGATGGTGATTTATACGAGTAAGTCCCAAGGATTTTGCAAGCAATAATACTTGGCACTTGGGGGCTAATGCATACTGTTGTTCAGACAACTAAAAGGATTTTTTATCAAGAACCGGCTCAACCATATTGGTTAAGCTGCCCTTGGGGACTACATGGTAAGCCGGATTTTTTTTCTTTCTTTATGTTCTTCAGTTGTTTCTAAGTCTACAGCATAAGCATCATAAGCAGCAGACTTGGGGGCTAACATACTAAAGGATAATGAACAAGAAGCAGCGGGTTATACCTCAAATTTGTGATGCATCTGCTTTACCATGTCAACTTCGAGGTCCCGGCTGTTGTGCACTTGACTCATAAAGCCAGAAAAGATATCTCCAATGCTCATATGAGCATAATTAGCAACATCCATCTTGACTCGGTGTTGGTCCAGAAGTTCTTCCTTGGCAGGACATTTAGCCAGTACAGTTGGCTTCCCCGGCTCAGCATAGCCGGTTCTAGTGATTGCTATATCAGCATTGGAAGGATCATCTGTCCAGATTGGGCTTGGAGGCTTGGGATTTTCTGAGTCATTGGCAGCTTGGTCAGTGGGCAGGTCCGTAGAAGGGGGAGACACATCTTGCGCTGGTTCAGATGGCGGTTCATGAGTATTTGAGTCCGGCATGGTTGTTTCAGGAGCCGGCTCAGTTACAACTCTATCTTCAGCTGGTTTGTTCTTCCAAACCCTCTTGTCGGGTTTGGCTTGACCACTGTGCCAAAATAAAAGATTAATACAGGCGAAAGGGACTTAAATAAATACAAGATGAGCGGGTTAGTATACCCTGGAGAAGTTTTGAAGGCTGGCAGATTGGACTGCAGTGACTCGCCGGATGAAGGGGAAGTATCTTCATAATCCGAGTCAGAGGGATTGAGTGGTTGACGAAAGAGACCCGCCAAGGGGTAAAACGTATTTAAAGTAGAGGTAACCTCATTTCGGCGTTTCCTTGGAGTGTTTGGTAAGCCGGAGGATAGCTCCACGTCCTTGTTGGTCCGGGTCTGCCTCCGGCTCTCATGAGTTTACCGCTTTAAAAGAAATTGAGGATCGTGATGAGCTAGAGGATGAGAAAAATCTTACTTTCCGGGTCACCCTGTGGATTTTCCGCCTTGGCAAAGGCTCGGAGTCGGAGGAAAGGATAGTTACCTCATCAGCCTTGCTACGGCTTGTCCCAGTGTCCTCCTGCTGATGATTAGTGTCAATAAGGTGATTAAAAAATAAGCCAAGGGTGTCAAGGGCTACCTCCGACTCAGAAGAGTCCGATAGCCGAAGCAGCTCAGAAGTGGAAGCTTTCTTGCCCTTCTTTCTGACAGCTTCTTTCCTGGCGGCTTTCTTTTCTTTTCTTGCTCTCTTGCAGCTTCATGATCATATTTAACTTTCCAAAATTTATCACCCACCTGCAAGGATTAAAGAATATTCATGAGTATGGGGGAAACATTAAGAAAATAAAATAAACATTTCATATGGATGGTTTACCTTTGGAGCCGAGTTATCTTTGCAGAAAGGGGCTAGACCCACTATGCCACAATCCGCCAGACTCTCGTTGAGAAGAGATTTGGTCATGTCATCAACAACATGAGCAGGTAAGTCGTCAGGGCTATGGCGCAGGGGATCATCCTTGGCACTGGTATATTTGCACATTAAGA
Organism: Triticum aestivum; assembly: GCF_018294505.1. Lineage (NCBI taxonomy): Eukaryota > Viridiplantae > Streptophyta > Magnoliopsida > Poales > Poaceae > Triticum > Triticum aestivum. Next base: position 668,066,489 of record NC_057801.1, read on the forward strand.
CGGTGCGGCTCAACGGAATAACTCCCCAGGCAAGCCAGACCCGAACCACGTCAATACCAGTCAACCCGTTCCCCAGCAGAGCCTTGATCTTAGCCAGGGTAGGAGCAAGAGATTTGCGCTCTGTGGCAGTAATCTTGTCAGGCAGAGGATGATTGGTACCAAGACGAAGGGCGCGAAAGCCGGGCAGAGGGTTCTCGTCAGCCGGAGAGGTATCCTTGCAGTAGAACCATGTCATGTTCCAATCTTTGGGATGGCTCGGCGGGTTAGCATAGGGAAAGATCACATCCCTGCGGTGTTGGATTGAAACTCCGCCAAGTTCCAAGCTCTGGCAGCTGGCACATTCCGTCTGGCGGTTCAAATAGAACAATTCTATGAAAAGCAGTAAATTGGGCTCTTCACCAAGATAAAGTTCGCTGAATACTTGGAAGTTATAGATGTTAGACACGGAATTGGGTCCAATGTCTTGTGGGCGAAGGTCAAAAAATTTCAGCACATCTCTGAAGAACTTTGAACCAGGAGGAGTGAAGCCTCGGTTCATATGATCTGTGAAAACAATGACCTCCCCCTCTTCGGGTTGAGGAAATTCTTCATCCGGGTCAGGAGCACGATAAGGCATGATTTCTTTCTTCGGCAGATAGCCGGTTTTCACAAAGTCATTCAAAGTGTTGACAGTGACAATGGATTTCACCCAGTTGCAAGAGGTAGGTGCTTTGGGCGCCATTCTGTTTGAAAGCCTAAGACAAAGTAAAGGGGTCGGTTCAAATTTAAGCCGGGCAGGATAAAAGTATTACTGTGAATAGCAATATGGCGACTTATGAAGGGGCCTAATGGTATAAGGATAGTTACGTCCTGGTTACTTAAGCCGCCATAGGTTTTATAAGCCGTCAGCACTGGGTGGTTCAGATTGTTGATTGAGCATTACTTCCTTAAAGCCGGCGATCAGGGTCGCCATGACTGGATAAATCTAGCCGAATATGGATTTTTCCTAAGTGTTGTACAAACATGTTTCACAATTTGCAGCAGTTAGTTTGGATCAAACAAAGGTTCAGAAAAGAAAAATTACTAGACCTAAAAACAGGGCGCAGAGAAGTTCATATGCTGTAATGAGATTTTCTTACAAGGAAAGGAGGTCTACTATTAATCAAAATGGATGTGGAACACGAATCGCATCAGATCCATGGGGTTTTTTGGATCAGGCGAAGCCGTGGCAAGGAAAAACGCAATAGCTTGGATGAACTATGACCGTACAGAGGAACACGACTAACCCTAATGTAGATCTATGGCGCGGAAAGGGGAAAACTTACTACGGAGGATCTGCGGAGGAGGAGCGCTGCCGTTCTCTGGTCAAGATCAGGTCGATGTAGCGGCCAAGCTCGATGAAGGACGGAGGACGCAGTGGCGATGGCGGCGGAGCTCCAGTGGCAGATGGGGGCGAGAGGAAGAAGATGTGAAACGAAGAATGAGAGAAGACCTAGTCGGGTCTATTTATAAGGAAAAACCTGTTGAATGGGCGCGAAAAACAAGGAGGCCGAAAAAACATAGTTATCCAGCCACAAAGGCACCTTGATTTCCGGATGGTCATTAAGACAGAGATCCGTTGAGGTATATTGGACAAAACATGCAGTTATGACAGGTGACATCATGGCGGGTTACCACAAATTTGAAGGATGACGTCATGGCGGGTTACAGAAAATTTCATAAGCCAGGAGCAGAAGACTTTTCTTAAAGTGTCAAAGACTGACATGAACCAGTTCAAATCAATCTGGGGCCTAATGTTGGGGATATAACTATTTGGTATGACCCGCCGGGAGGGGACGGGTTATACCTGTAAGCATTCTTGAAGCCCACAGCTCAAGGTTGAAGATGACGGCTTAGTAAGGGCCCATGGCCCAGAGGTGACTTAAGGCCCGTAGTGATAAACTGCCGTATAGGTATGACTTGTATTGTAAGGCAACAAATATTAAGAGACCGAGCCGGATACTGTTTATAAGCCGGCCAGGACTCTGTAGAGCCACTGGGCGTCGACGTCTGTATATAAAGGGATGACATGGCGGCGGTTCAGGTCAAGTAACAACAACTCGAGAGCTAGGTCAAGTGATTTGCTCCCTGGTGATCGAGACATAAGCAATCCCACTCAAAATTGGATCGTAGGCTTTTACCTTCACGGTAAGGGGCCGAACCAGTATAAACCTCGTGTCTCTTGTCCCGATTAACCCCTTCAAGCTTCCTAGTTGCGAAGGCTCCACGACGAAGTCCGTTTCTTAGGACATCTGACGTGACAATTCCACGACAAGTGGGATTGCCCTTCTTGACACCACCACCCTTTGTATTGTTCTTATTCTCCTTCGGAGTACCATTTCCCTCCTTCACAAACGTTTGCTTGAGAGGAGGATGTCGTTTGGTCTTGTCATTCTTATTCTTCTTCTTTGACTTAGGTGCAAACCCAATCCCCTCCTTGGCCACAACTTCCTTTTGATTGCTCAAAAGGTCGTTGAGGTTCTTCTCGCCTGTATGCACGACATAAGGCCTTTCTCAAGTTCCTCCTTCAACTTGGCATTCTCCTCCACAAGATGCACATGCTCACAACACGGGTTAGTAGCATCTGCATTATCAATTAAACCCATATGAGGAAATGTGGCTTTCTCCTTGGTTAGCCTCACTTGGAGTTGATCATGAGACTCTTTGAGGCTAGCATGAACACTCTTCAAGGCCTTGTGAGCCTTCCCAAGTTGTTCAAACTCCTCCTTGAGTCTAGCATGGTCAACCACAAGTTTGGCCTTCTCAGAATTGAGCACACGAGAGACAACAAGAGCATGATCAAGATCTTTCTTTAATTTAGCATGATCATAGTTGTGTGACTCCTCAAAAGCCAAACGATGACCACGCTCTTCCTCAAGCGCATTAGAGAGATCCAATATCTCATCAACATAGTCATGACTATGCCCTTCCATCTTAGAGATGGTCTCTTCGTGAGCCTCGATCATGTCATTGGCTTCACCAAGTTGTTCCAAGAGAGCAACTAAGTGCTTCTTGGTTTTACCTTTGAGCTTTCCCATGAAAGGCTTAGATTCATTCTCCTCCTCCTTCGCCCCCTCACTTTCATCAATTCAATCCGTTAAGGAAGGATTAGTAGTGATGGTAGTCTTGATGTTGGGGGTTACCTTGTTGGTGGCTTTAGCCATGAGGCACTTAGCGGTGATGTTCCGTTGGGTGAATCGAAGAGGGACACCCGTGGAGTTGTTGTAATGGCAACGGAGGCCATGGCAATCGTCTCACCATCTTCATCATCATCATCATCCTCATTGTACTCTCCTTGTGCCACCAACCCCATGGGAGGAGTCTTCTTGGTGAAGTTGTTCTTGTTGGGGAAAGAATTGGCCTTGTATTTTTGGATAAGCTTGCCACTATTGTCTTCCCTCTTCTCATACGGGCAATCCACAACAAAGAGACTCACATTGGCACAATTATAGCACGTCCTCACATGTTGCTTGCCCTTGGCACCACTTGAGTTGTTCTTGTTGAAGTTGGGCCTTGTGTTCTTCTTGTTGCCCCAAAATTGCCATGAAGCAAGATCCATGAGCTCATGATAGGAATTTTTGGTGTCTTCGGGGCAACTCCCCTTTTCTTCTTCATCATCCTCTTCTTCTGCACTAGCCTTGGCCTTCAAAGCAAGGCTGGGCTTCTTTCATCGTTGAGCACGCAACACCGCATTGTCGGTGGTCTTGCCCAAGATCCTCATTGCAACAAAATCATCCAACACTTCACTTGAGGACAAGGCGTGGAAGTCTGGCCTTTGATGGATGACAGAGGACATGGCCTTGTGGTAAGGCATCATGGCCTTGAGAAACTTGCGCTTTATCCAATTGTCATCTGTATCCTTGCTCCCATGATCTCGGAGTGAGACCACGAGAGTAGTTAATCTTCAATAAAGCTCTCAAGGTTCTTCATCCTCAATCATGGCAAACTCATCGGCTTCATCTCGCACCACTTCAAAGTTTGAGCGTCGAATGCTTGTGATTCCCTTGTACAAGGAAACAACACGCTCCCATGCTTCCTTGGCCACGGTGAAAGGTCGGAGGTGCGCAATATCTCGGTAGGAATAGATTCTTGGAGAATGAAGAGAGCGGATTCGTTGAACTGATGATCTATGGCTTCTCTAGGAGTGAAGTTGCTTGGATCGTGACGGTAGAAACCTTGCTCAATAATTCTCCAAAGATTAGTAGAACTATGATTTAAATGACATATAAAGTGATACACCCAAGCGGCAAAATCCTCATTTTTCACAAGCTTAGGAAGAGGACCAACATGATTCATATGCGTGGAGGGAACCGGTCCTCCATAGGTAAGGGGAGGTTCAACATGGGCAAAGATGTCACTCCAACTCCTACCACTAGGCAAAGGAACTTTCTCACTACTAGCGTCCCCCTTTTTGGAGTTAGCATCCGCCACCTTGTTAGTTGGATCAACCACTTCCAACGGTTCGGTGGATAATTTAAGGCCATCAAGAAACTCCTTATACATGCCTTTAACCTCGGTCATCATGGAGGTTTTCAATGTGTCCAAAGCCACATTGAACTCCTCACGAGAGACAAAGGATCCCCCATTGGCCGTAGACGAAGACGGATTCACACCGGGGTGCTCCTCCCCCTTGTCTCCAGTGCCAACCATACTCTTCGGACGATAAATTCCTTAATAAAGAGACGAGGCTCTAATACCAATTGAAAGGATAGATATGGTTGACTAGAGGGGGGGTGAATAGGCAACTAAATTTTTTTAGCTTTTCTTGTCCAAATTAAACTTAGCATCAAAGTAGGTTGTCTAGATGTGCAACTAGGTGAGCAACCTATATGATGCAACAACAACAAGCACACAAGCAAGCAAGGGATACACCACAATGAAAGCTTTCACAAGTAAAGGTAAGAGATCACCAAGAATGGAGCCGGTGGAGACGAGGATGTGTTACCGAAGTTCCTTCCCTTTGAGAGGAAGTACGTCTCGTTGGAGCGGTGTGGAGGCACAATGCTCCTCAAGAAGCCACTAGGGCCACCGTATTCTCCTCACGCCCTCACACAATGTGAGATGTCGTGATTCCACTATTGGTGCCCTTGAAGGCGGCGACCGAACCTTTACAAACAAGGTTGGGTCTATCTCCACAACTTAATTGGAGGCTCCCAACGACACCATGAAGCTTCACCACAATGGAATATGGCTCCGAGGTGACCTCAACCATCTAGGGTGCTCAAACACCCAGGAGTAACAAGATCCGCAAGGGATTAGTGGGGGGAATCAAATTTCTCTTGGTGGAAGTGTAGATCGGGGCCTTCTCAACCAATCTCTAGAAAATCAACAAGTTTGATTGGCTAGGGAGAGAGATCAGGCGAAAATGGAGGTTTGAGCAACAATGGAGCTTGGGGAGGGAAGAGGTGTTCTTCTTGGGGAAGAAGACCCCCTTTATATAGTGGGGGGAAAGATCCAACCGTTATCCCCATTCTCAGCCCGCACGACGTGGTACTACCGCACAAAGCTGTGGTACTACCGCAGAGTGTTGCGGTACTACCACTGCACAGTGCAGTACTCCGCTTGTGCGGTAGTGACCAGGTGAGGACCTGTTGCACAGGGCAATGAGCGGTAGAACCGCCAAAGTGGTACTACCGCGTGCCCCTATGGTACTACCGTAAGGCAGGGCTCAACTGGCGCTGGAAATGCACGGAAGTAATAAATTACGTTTGTAACTACTTCCGCTGAGGTTGTAGTTGTGCAAAAATCCGGTAAGATACTACCGCTCACAGGAGCAGTACTATCGTGAAGGGGCGGAAGTAAAAAATTACATCCGCGCCTACTACCGCATGCGTGAGCGTCGGGACTAGAGGCAGCGGTACTACCACTCACCAGGATCGGTACTACCGCTCTCTTGAATAGTACTACTGCACGCCCCTGCGGTACTACTGCTCCCTTGAACAACACTACCGCACGCCACAGTGGCTTTAGCATTTGGTAGCCTTCAAATCGCAGAGATATGGATAAACGGACGGTGCTCCATCGATGCGAAGAAAAGGTGGTGCAAAGGAACATATGTGTACATGTTGATTCCACCCTAACCTTTCCGAAGCAGACCCCCTCTTAATAGTACAGCTTTCCTACGACTCAAATCCACCAAAATAAACATAGAGAACAACCATCTTCAATAGGCTCCGAGGGGCACTGAATCATCTTGTCCCTAAACATGAGATATCTGAAATGCTCAATGCACATGATTAGTCCGCAAATGCACTATCATCAATCACCAAAATCACTTAGGGATAAATCTGCCCTAACACGTGCCTCTCGCGAAAGCAAAACGGCGACTCTCACGAAAGGAAAAACACGTTTTTACACGGATTTTTTTTTAAAAAAATTTGATTGAAAAGCTAAGGAAGACCGGTGGAAAACCACAACATCAAAAACCCCCGGAAAAAGACGGTTTAAAAAGCCGAAAACGCGTACGGAAAAATAAAAAAAATCAGAGGGAGCGCGACACGTGGCGAATGGCTGAGAGCGCGCCAAGTGGCGCTGATTGTTGCGAGGCTCCCGAAGGAGCGCTCGTTAACCAGTTGCTCTCGTGTCTCGATGTCTCACCGATTTTGTTTTCGGTCCTGCGCTCGGTGCATGGACCGAACTCTTTGGGATTTGTAGGCCTGAGTGACTTTAGAGCATCTTTAACAGACCCTTAAAACTGATCAAACCCTTATAATTTTTGTGTTTTAAGTTTTTGGTCTAAAAAATTGTCCAGAACAGAAACCGTAAAAATGGTCCAACACGCAAAAAATTTAAAGGGCACAGAAAATTCACACCCGAGACCCTTATTTTTGAAAGTTGGAAGGTCGAACTGAGGGGGAGCCATATACTGGTCAAACCTCGTCGAAGCAAACACGCCGCTGCGGATTTTGCCGGAATTTTCTCGAAACTCGCTGGAATTCGTCACCGTGCACCTGGAAAGGCCGCTGGACGCCGGAATCAATCGCCGCCAGTTCGAATTGGACGAGCTCGATCTCGCCGTGACCTCCCGTGACCTCATCCAAGCCGAACCTGGCCGCCAGAATCCTTTCGACGCGGTTGGCAAAGGGGTACGACTCACCTGGCAACAGAGCAGGGCGCAGTCGGCGGGTGACGGGGCACGGCTGGTGGGGCGTGGCGCGGCCGGCATGGTGACAGGACCTGGCTGGCAGGGACGAGGCGTGGTCGGCGGCCAACGAAGCGTGACCGATGGGGCTAGGCGCGACCGGCATCGCCGGCTGGGGGAAGGGGCGGTGCCAGCTGGGCTTGAGGAAGAAGACCTTATCCCAATTTTACAGTTTGTTTTTTACATTATTTGTTTGGGCATAGCTAAGATGGACCCTTTGTTGGGGATATAACTACTAGGTATGACCCGCCCAGGAGGGGCCGGATTATACCTATGACGATTCATAATGTGAAGCCCACGAGGATATTGAAGGTAGCGGTTAACAGCTAAAGGCCCAAGGACCAAGGGCGACTTAAGGCCTGTAGGGGTAAACCGCCACATATGTAAGACTTGTATTGTAAGGCATGTAAAGATAGTCACTGAGCCGGACACGTTATCTATGAGCCGGTCGGTACTCCATGAGCCGCTGGGCGTCAACCTGTGTATATAAAGGGACGACCCGGCGGCGGTTCAGGGCAAGAAACAACAGATCAAAAGCTAGGTCAAGCGGATTCGCTCCCTGGTAATCGAGACATAAGCAATACCACCTCAAACTGGATTAGGCCTTTACCTTCACCACAAGGGGACGAACCAGTATAAACTCATGTGTCCTTTGTCCCGTTTAACCCCTTTAAGCTAACCTAGTTGCGATGGCTCTAGGACTAAGTTCTTTCATGAGGACATCTGCCGTGACTATTCCACGACAGTTGGTGCCCACCGTGGGGCCAGCGCATGATGGTTTTGAGTTCTTGAAGGGTAGCTTCAGAGGTATCAAGGGATACGTTGTGGGCCGGATGACCAAGAGTCATCGTGGCAAGCTCTACATCGACGATGCAGGCTGGGGCCCCGAGGTCAGCTCAATTGAGTACGGGTACCGGGTCCCCTTCAGCGGAATCCACGTCTTCATCAGCAAGATTGGCGAGCCGGGCCCTGAGCCGAACATCTCCACCGCCGTCATCGAGACGGCTCAGCGTGCGAGACCCGCCCAAGCTCAGCCCACAACGAAACGTGCCTTCGTGGGATGCATCCATGGAGCGGAATTTGATGAAGGATCTATGTCTGGCGGTGAGACGGCCATCTACTCTGATGGTGAGTCATCCACGGGCGAGACTACTTCATTGTATCAACTGCAAGATGGTGGGCTTGGGGGCTATTCCGATGGCGACAGTATTCTGGACCCCTATGAGCCGCCAAACAGAGTTGGGATCTTCATGGCTGGTATGCAGCCTGGGCAAATCTTCAACCGAAGCAGCATAATTTGGTCACGGCGCGTGATGGAGCTGGGTGTTACTTGAAACGGATGGTGAGTCCATGTGCCTGCTATAACTCCGGCTTGGGCGAGGGGTTGAGTGAATCATGTCCCGATTGTAAGAATATGCCTCCTGCTGCGCCAATGTTGTCTGAAGAAGTTCTCTGACCCTTTGTGTTTCAACCGCCACTGGAGAATCGTCATCCACCGGGAGAGCCGCCAATCGTGCCGCCGCAGCGATCATGTTCTCCAAAGGATTGGAATAATGACCCGATGGTGTCGGTACATGCTGAGGCGGAGCGGTATTCAAACGAGGGGGTTCCGTCACGCGTGGTTGAACCGGCATCCCAACCCCAGGTGCCGCAGCCCGGTTTATCTCCGGCGGGTTACCGGTCCCCGCACCATGCGTGTGGAAGAGGTTTCTAGCCTCATAAACCGGAGGTAGACGTGACCCGGAGCGTGATGGAGCTCATAATTTGGTCGATCAGGACATAGAGCGTCAAGAGGCTGAGCAGGCGGCTCAGCGGGCGGCTCAACAACCCCTTCCGGTTTATCCAACGACTTCGGTCGAGGCAGGCCTGACCTCTATATCTACAGGTGTAGCCTGTTTAGTGCTGCCTCTACGTAATGAGCGTTTGCCCAAGGATTTCAAAGGACCTCGTAAGGTGCCTAATTACATAGCCGACTTACCCCCTAAGGCGTGGATTGAAAGTTATGAGATGGCCATGGAACTGTTGGAGGTCAGTGATGCCGCTTGCGCTAAGTACTTCACCATGATGTTGGATGGAACGGCCCGTACTTGGTTAAAGGGGCTGCCAGCTAATTCCGTCGGGTCATGGGCTGAGCTAAAGGCCCGATTTATTTAGAACTTTAAAGATATGTGCAAACAGCCCATGTCGATTGTGGACTTGGCTACTTGCACCCAAGAGGAGGGTGAATCAACAACCCATTGGGTACGCCGGGTCAAAGCTATCATACATTCATTCGATAACATGAATGTCGGCTCTGCAGTCTTAATGTTGGAGAAAAATTGTCATTTTTTTGCCTCTTAAGCAGAAGCTGGGGCGGCTCGAGTGCGATTGTAATGATATGGGGCAGCTGATGGCGGATCTAATCAAATATGCTGACTCTTATAGTACCAAGGACCCCTAGTCTGATGATGACAAGCCGGGAAAGGGAAAGATGAATGGCAACACCAAGGGTTCGCAGCATAACCCGGCGAATCAGGGGGTCAACGGTAAATGCAAGGCTGATGGTAACTCGGAGTTTGTGGCTAACACCAATGCACAGAGAAATAATCAGCATCGTAAGGGGAGGCCGCCTCCTTGGGCCGGTGGATCAAGTCCTACTCTTGAGCAGTTGCTGAATGAACCATGTCCAAAACATGGCACGCAGGAGAAACCAGCTACTCACCTTTGGAAATATTGTTCAATTATGAGGGCTTTCAAAAATTCTAACTCATTTCACATCAATAATGGGTCGGGCGACGACTCAGGTTCCGATGGCGGCGGTCCTCACGGCCCGGGTTATGGAGGTGGCGGTTCTAATTCTGGTTTCCAGGGCCACCAAAGTAATCAGGGTGGTTATAATCAAGGTAATCAGGGCGGTTTTAATCAAGGTAATCAAGGTGGTTACAATCAACAATCTGGCCAGGGGGGTCAGCAGCAGCAGCAATCTGGATATCAGAGTCATCCAAAGCAGTTGAATAGTGGACATCATCATGTGTTTACCACAAGTTTGTGCAAGCGGGACCAAAAGCTTCATAAGAGGGCTGTGAACGCCATTGAACCGGCCGTTCCTCATTACTTATGATGGTATGAGCAGCCTATAATGTGGAGTCGAGCGGATCACCCACCCCGGGTTGATAATCCGGGTCACTTCGCTTTGGTGGTGACGCCTCAAGTTGGTGGATACAAATTCACTAAGGTACTCATGGATGGAGGTAGTAGCATTAATATTCTTTATTATGAGACTTTCCATCGCATGGGGTTAACTGATAAAAATCTTAAGACATCCAATACTGTTTTCCATGGAGTGGTGCCTGGTAAGTCGGCATACCCTGTAGGCAAGATTGAGCTGGAAGTGGCCTTTGGAGATGCGCATGATTCCAGGGCTGAGAAGTTGACTTTTGAAGTAGTCAAGATCAGGAGCCCATACCACGCTCTGTTTGGACTGCCGGCTTATGCCAAATTCATGGCACGACCGTGTTATGTTTATCTACAGCTCAAGATGTTGGGTTACAAAGGGACCATCGCAGTGCATTGGAGTTGGAAGATAGCTTTCGAGTGTGAAGAAGGTGATGTTGCGTATGCTGAGTCTATCTGTGCAGCAGAGGAATTGAAATTTTACAAGGATAATGTTGACCCGGCGGATATGACATCTTTGAAAAGGCCAACTACAGAGCATGATCTGGTTTTAAAGTTTAAGCCGGCCGATGATACTAAGCTAGTTGACTTCGTTCCTGGTGACTCATCCAAGCAGTTCAGTATTAGTGCTAATCTGGATCCTAAATAGGAAAGCGCACTCATCGAGTTCATCCGTGAGAACCGGGACATCTTTGCATGGAAACCTTCTGACATGCCGGGTGTACCGAGGGAACTCGCTGAGGACACTCTTAATATTGACCCAAAATTTAAGCTGGTCAAGAAATTCCTTCGTCGCTTAAACGAGGAGAGGCGTAAGGCCATTGGCGAAGAGGTGGCCAGGCTCTTGGCAGCTGGATTCATTGTGGAAGTCTTTCATCCTGAGTGGTTGGCTAATCCGGTGTTGATGCTAAAGAAGAATGGCACTTGGCGTATGTGTGTGGATTACACGAACTTAAACAAGGCTTGTCCAGCTGATCCTTTTGCTCTTCCTCGTATTTATCAAATAATTGATGCTACGGCGGGTTGTGAGCGTTTGAGTTTTTTGGATGCTTATTCTGGTTATCATTAGATCAAGATGGCAGTTAAGGACCAGGAAAAGACAACTTTTATTACTCCCTTTGGAGCCTTCTGCTGTGTGTCTATGCCTTTTGGGCTCAAGAGTGCCTAGGCGACTTACCAGCGATGTGTGCAGAATTGTCTTCACAATCAGATTGGGCGCAATGTTCATGCTTATGTGGATGATATTGTGATGAAATCCAGAGAGAAGGAAACTTTGATAGATGATTTGAGGGAGACCTTTGACAATCTCCGGGTCTACAATATGATGCTTAACCCGACGAAGTGTGTCTTTGCTGTGCCAGCAAGCAAGCTTTTGAGGTTTCTGGTTTCTAACAGAGGCATTGAGGCTAACCCGGAAAAGATCAAGGCCATTACCTTCTTGGCAAAGCCGTCGTGTATCAATGATGTTCAGCGTCTGGCGGGTCGTATTGCTGCCTTAAGCCGGTTCGTAAGCCGGTTGGGTGAGAAGGCCATACCATTGTACCAGATGATGAAGAAAACAGATGATTTTGTCTGGAGTGATGCTGCTAACGACGCGTTTGAAGCCTTGAAGAAACAACTAGCTGAGCCGCAAGTCCTTGCTGCTCCTATTGATAAAGAGTCGTTATTATTATATGTGGCTGCTAACGCCCGTGCTGTCAGTGTAGCTGTTGTGGTGGAATGGAAGGAAGCAGGCAAGGAATATCCGGTTCAACGGCCGGTTTATTATACCAGCAAAGTGCTTATTTAGTCCAAACAGAGGTATCCACATTGGAAGAAGCTCGTTTACGGGGTGTTCATGGCCAGCCGGAAGCTTAAGCAATATTTTCTGGTTCATCCCATCACTGTGGTTAGTTCTGCTCCCTTAGGGGATATTATTCAAAACAAAGAAGCCACAGGGCAGGTCGCCATGTGGGCCATTGAGCTTGGGCCTCATGGTTTGAAATATATGCCTCGCACTGCCATCAAGTCTCAAGCACTAGTGGATTTCATCAACGACAGGACAGAGCTGTAGATGCCTGATGAGAAGCCAGATAACACATATTGGACTATTCACTTCGACCGGTCCAGGCAATTGGAGGGCTAGGGGGCTGGAGTTGTCTTAGCTTCCCCTCGAGGTGACAAGTTTTGTTATGTTCTAAGGTTGATGTTTCCCTGTACTAACAATGCAGCTAAGTATGAAGCCTTGCTCCATGGTCTTCGTATGGCTAAGGAGATGAACTTAAGCCGGGTGAGATGTTTCGGCGACTCGTACTTGGTGGCTCAACAAGTCTCAGGCACATGGGATTCTAAGGACCCACTCATGGCGGCTTATCGCCGTGAGGTTGACGCTATTGCCGGACACTTCAAGGGTTATCAGGTGGAACACATTGATCGTAAGAAAAATGAAGCGACAGACGCCTTAAGCTGGCTAGGGTCTCAGCGTAAGCCGGTCCCACCTAACACCTTCTTGGACATTCTTCATAACCCTTCTGTCAAATTGCCTACAGAGGAAGATCTGGCTATTCCCGACCCAGAAGCACAGTTGGTGGTGGCTCTTCACGCTATCCCAGATTGGATAGTACCATATTTGGCTTACATGACCCAGGGCGAGTTACCTGAGGATGAAACTTTGGCCAGGCAGATAACCCGGCGGTCTAAGTCAATGACAATTGCCAATGGTGAGTTACACCATCGCAGTGTCACTGGGGCGTTTCAGTGTTGTGTTTCTCCTGATGAAGGCCGTGAGATTCTTCGTGAGATTCATGAAGGAGATTGTGGTCATCATGCCGGTTCAAAGTCCCTTGTGGCCAAAGCCTTTCGTCATGGGTTTTATTGGCTGACGGCTCATGCTTATGCAGAGGATTTGGTCAGTAAATGTGACAGTTGTCAGAAATTCTCACGGCGAGCTCATGTGTCGGCTCAAGAATTGGGGATGATTCCAATTACTTGGCCGTTTGCAGTCTGGGGGCTCGATACGGTTGGGCCTTTTAAAACGTCCAAGGATAAAAAGACCCACCTTTTGGTGGCGGTTGACAAATTCACAAAGTGGGTCGAAGCAGAGCCGGTCAGTAAGTGTGACACGGCAATGGCGGTTCAATTCATCAAAAAGGTGATTTTTCGCTTTGGCTTTCCCCACAGCATTATAACTGATAATGGCACTAATATGCCCAAAGGTGCTATGGAAGAATTTTTTTCAACGTGAGCATATACGACATGACGTCTCATCAATAGCTCACCCCCAATCCAATGGTCAAGCTGAACGAGCCAATCAAGAAATTTTGAAAGGTATCAAACCCAGGCTTATGGTTCCTTTGCAGAGGACGCCGGGTTGTTGGGTGGAGGAGTTACCTTCCGTGATATGGAGTATCAATACTACCCCCAACAGATATACGGGTTACACGCTTTTCTTCATGGTTTACGGAGCAGAGGCGGTTCTCCCTAGTGACATCCGTCATGACTCGCCCCGTGTGGCGGCTTACGTGGAAGCTGATAATGAACAAGCACGCCAGGATGCACTTGACCTGTTAGATGAGAGGCGTGACCTTGCGGCAGCCCGCTCGGCGATTTACCAACAGGATCTGCACCATTACCACAGCCACCGGGTTAAGTCCATAACCTTTTAGGAAGGTGATTTGGTGCTCCGACTCGTCCAGGATCAAACTGATGTGCACAAGTTATCCCCACCTTGGGAAGGACCCTTTGTGGTCAGCAGGAACTTGAACAATGGGTCATACTACCTTATCGATGTTCAAGAGCATAAGGACTCACGCAAGTCAGAGGAGGAGACCCGTCGGCCGTGGAATATTGCTCATCTTCGGCCTTACTACAATTGAGCCACCGACTCTTATGATTTACATATTTTGACGATGTATATATTATGATGATTATAATAAAGAAGGGCCTCTGTCATTTCATCTTCAAGAATAATGAGTCTTCTTCATCATAAACATCATGATCATTGGGGGCTTGATCGTATTCGAATCATAGCTATTAACCCATTTGGTCCGGCTTCCTGGTCGTATTCGAATCATAGCCGTTAAACATTTTGATCATTAGGGGGCTTGATCGTATTCGAATCATAGCTTAACCCCTTTTGGTCCGGCTTACTGGTCGTATTCGAATCAGAGTCGTTAAACATTTTGATCATTGGGGGCTTGATTGTATTTGAATCATAGCTACTAACCCCTTTGGTCCAGCTTCCTGATGGTATTCGCATCATAGCCGTTAAACATTTTGATCATTAGGGGGCTTCATTGTATTTGAATCATAGCTTAAGCCCTTTTGGTCCGGCTTACTGATCATATTCAAATCAGAGTCATTAAATACTTTGGTCATTGGGGGCTTCCTGATCGTATTCGAATCATAGCTGTCGGTACCCCTTTGATCGGCGCAATGTCACAAACCACTTGGGGGGCTTCCTGATCGTATTCGAATCACAGCCATTAACCCTTTTGGTCCGGCTTCCTGCTCGTATTCGAAGCATAGCCTCGTGTTTTATTTCTTTCTGAATTGAGTTTTTGAATAGTTTTTTCGGGGTTTTCTTTATCTCTCTTGCTCATATCGTAAGCATGCATATGGCATACATTAACCCAGCCTAGCTTTGGACGATAAGTCGCCAGTATATGACAATGATCATACTTGGGAGTATTGGCTTCTATAGCCTGGGTTATCACCCTTACAACATAGATATCATAAGCCGGCAGTATAATTCAGTATCACAGGTATGATATTGTTTTTATCATCATGTTTATGTTCTGGTTAACACCAGCCCTATCTATGACTATTTTAACATATCAATTGGTTATATGTGAGATATTATGACCCGCCCTGCGGTGAACCACCAAGGGCTCTTGTGATTTACTTGTGTGCAGGATACATCAAATTTTTATTTTGCACCAATCAACATCATGACAAGTATAAAGAGGATAATTATAAAGAGGTGGCTTAATAGTGTTGAGCACAAAACAAAACGTGTACGATGGCACGACAGAGCAAAGTTATTTCTACCCTATTACATGACTCCACGAGTCTAAATGATTAACTATTTTTCAGAAGGTCGCAAATATGAACCGTCCAGCGGATCAATCTTCCTGACTCTGATGGCCTGAAGCTTCTGGATCACCCCTCTCCGCTTCTTCGTCATGTTCTATTTCCTGGAAGGTTGGTGATGACCAGTCAATGCCATTTAAAGCTTGGAATTCAGCTTCATCATCAATGAGCTCGGCCGGGTCAACTTCAGGAGCAAAAGTGTGCTTACGAATTGGAGGTATCAGATCATGCACTTTGTAAGACGGCGTCGCATCTTCTGATTTTCCAAGTCATAGGCCAGCTGATATCTGGACAGGTCGGTTTCATTTAGCGATCAGGCTAGCCAGGGGACGCATGTCCTTCACACAGGCGGCAAAGTCTTTCTTGTCAAACGGGATGCCATCTTCTTTCAAGCTCGGGTACCCAGTAGATATATCGAGCGGGTCTAGCTCTGGCAGCCAAGCTTTGGCCTGGCTTAAAGCTGTTACAGCTCTCGCTCGCAGATGATCGCTTCATCTCACTAAACCTCTGAGGCAGCACAGAAAGCTTCCTCAAGACCTCAACTAAGAGTGTAGGTGCTTGGTTAGATGGAGAGATTGTAGCCAATGCGCTCTGCGCCCCAGTATAAAGTTGCTCCACTAGCGTGTAAACCCCGTTCAGCTTCACAAGCATGTCTTGGTTGAGATTGGTGCTCCTGGGGCCTGCATAATAATCATGGATGGGTTAAAAGCAGTTCATATCATCAAGGAAGATATTCAAACTTGACAATCTTAAGGCAATTTACCAAAGATAGCTAAAACCATCTGAGACACATGGCGTTTTAAGCCGGAAAGTTCAGTTGTCACCTCCTCAAGAGCCGCCTCCGCCTTTTCAGCTCGTTGGGTCAAAGCAATCTTTTCTTTAGCCTGAGCGCTTTTCTCAACTTCAAAGTCGGTCTTCAGTTTTTTTGCTTCAGTCACGCTGAATTCGAACTTTGAGCGTGTTCCGGGTCTCAGTTTCTTGTAGCTCCAGGCGACTCTTCAAATCAGACAGCTCTGATTGAAGTTCAGCAGCGGTGGTCTGTACATACACTGGTTCAAAAATCATAATTTTGTTAACAACATGGAGTCCCAAGCCTTTTGCAAGCAACAACACTTAACACTTGGGGGCTAATGTCCATTGAACAAATTATTCATGCAACGGTTTATATGCTAAGTCCCAAGCACTTTGTGATCCAGAGTACTTGGTACTTGGAGACTAATGCGTATGACAAATGGCCACAGCCGGCTCACGAGAACTATACAAGTAAGTACTACTTCCAAGAGTATGAAGGACCGGCTCATTCATGCTGATTAAGCCGGCCCTTGGGGGCTATGGATTTAGTGTTAACCATTACAGCTACACTTCAAGCTAGATGTTTTAAGCCAAACTTTAAAAGGACTCTATCAAAGGATATTATTTATGCTCATAGTCAATCTAAGTCTACAGCATATTCATCATAAACAGTAGACTTGGGGGCTGGCAAGATGTGCATAACTCAATAATGGAGGAGCTCATACCTCAACTTTTTGGTGCATTTGTTTCACCATGTCAACTTCAAGTTCATGGCTGTGGTGTATTTGACTGAGAAAGCCGAAGTATATTTCACCAATGCTTAGCTAAGAGTAATTGGCAACATCAAATCTCACTCTGCGCTGATCAACATGCTCCTCCTTGGCAGAATGCTTGGCCAGGACAGTAGGCCTTCCCGACTCTCTAAAGCCGGTGTTGGTGATAACCACATCATCATCTTGAGTATCACTGTCTTCAATGGACTGGATGCTTCAAAATTCAAAGGGTCAATGTTGGCTTGCTCCATAGGAGGGTCAGAAGTCACTGGCGGGTCATTAAGAACCGGCTCTGGTGGTGGAGGAACTGAGTCTTTAGGTGCTGCCATTTGTTGCTCCAGTTCACTCACGTTTGGGTCTTCAACCGACTTATTCACCCTTGCTTTCTTGCTGGGCTTGGCTTTTCCACTGCATAAGTCATGAGAGGTCAGTATAAGTATCAAGGAGCGTAATGGGAAAGTAAGTAATTACTATTGCCCGGGAGCAGTCTTGAAAGCCGGCAGATGCGATTGAGTTGAGTCGTCGGAAGAGGAACGAGATGTTTCCTGATAATTTGAGTCGAAAGAATTGAGTGGTTGGCGGATGAGACCCGCCAAAGGATAAAAAGAGTTTAAGTTGGGGGTGACCTCATTTCGACGCTTCCTCGGAGTGTTCAGTAAGCTGGAGGATAATTCTTCATCCCTGCTTGTCAGAGTCTGTCGCCGGCTCTCATGCTACTGTTGCTTCAAAAGAAAGTGAGGATCCAGATGAGCTAAGGGGTGTGAAAATCTTACTTTCCGGGTTACTCTTCGGAATTTCTGTCTTGGCAAAGGCTCGGAGTCAGATGAAATGATAGTTACCTCTTCTTCAAGAGCTTGACTGGTCCCCGTGTCATCCTGATGATAGTCAATGTCAATAAGATGATTGAAAAAGGAGCCAAGAGAGTAAAGGGCCACCTCCGACTCAGAGGTGTCGTCCAACTCAAGCAGCTCAGCAGCGCTGGGCTTTTCCCCCTTCTTCTTGGTGGTTCTCTTGGCGGTTTTCTTGGCCTTCCTGGCTCTTTTCGCAACTTCATGGTCATATTCTTTCTTCTAAAAGTCATTATCAGCTTGTGAAAGTCATCAAAGTTGAATTAAACAAAATGTTAAAGATGAAGGCAAAATAACTAAGTTTGGCGACTTACTCCTGGAGCTGGGTTAGCTGCGCAGAAAGGGCTTAGGCCCACCTTGCTGCAATCTACTGGGCTTTCATGAAGAAGGGATTTCATCATCTCGTTGATGGCTTCGTCAGTTAAGTCCACGGAGCTCCGGTGCAGTGGATCTTTTTCCTCACCCGTGTAGGTACACATTAAGCTGGAGCGGCGGCTCAAGGGAATGACCCGCCATGCAACCCAACACCAGACCAAATCAATACCGGTTATGCCATTTCCCAACAGATCCTTAACCTTGGCAATGGTAGGGGCGAGTCTTTTGCGTTCAACAACTGTCAACTTGTCAGGGAGAGGATGATTTGATTCGAGACATAGGGCGCGAAAGCCGGGCAGTCCGTTCTCATCAGCCGGAGAGGTATCCTTGCAGTAGAACCATGTCCGGTTCCAATCCTTGGGATGACTCGGCAAGTGCGCATAAGGGAAAATAGCATCTCTTCATCGTTGGATTGAGATCCCACCTAGCTCCAAACTGGGTCCGTTGGAGTACTCGTTATGGCGGTTCAAATAGAAGTACTCTCTGAATAGTTCCACACCGGGCTCCTCTTGAAGGTATACCTCATAGAACACTTGGAAATTGCATATATTTGACATAGAATTGGGTCCGATGTCTTGAGGATGAAGGTTGAAAAAGTGCAGAACATCCCGGAAGAACTTAGAGCCGGGCGGTGAGAAGCCCCGGTTCATATGATCAGTGAAAACAATGACTTCACCTACCTTTGGCTGAGGTTTCTCTTCTTCCGGGTTGGGGGCATGGTAATGCATGACTGATTTCTTAGGCAAGTAGGCAGTTCTCACAAAGCCCTGAAGAGTGTTTTCCGTGACTATAGAGGGAACCCAGTTACAAGAAGTGGTTGTTTTGGGTGGCATGGTGAAGAAGGAAGCCTAAAAGGAAAAAGAACAAGTTTGCCGGTTTAAATTAAGCTGGAGGAAAAGCTTTGCAATACCTATTCAGAATGGCGGCTTAAAAGGGGGCCTAATGGTATATGACTAGTTACAGCGGGTAATGTAAGCCGCCATGAGCAGTTTGATGTCTATCAAAGGAGAAATCTGTTGAGCGTTGAAACTAACTACAACTGGTAATATAAGCCGCCATGACCAGGTGGATCTATCAGAAGCAATTTTTTGCTAAGTACCGTACAAACAGGTTTCACAGATTAAAATTATTATTCTGGATCAGTGGCAGTTCAGAAAAAGAGACCTAAGAGCAGTGCAGGGGAGTTCATAAGCTCTAAGGAGATCTCTTTTCAAGGAAAAAGGGTCTGCTGGCATTGAAGACAAAAGCAAAACTACTACCACGCGAGCTTTATGCCGTTTCCAGATCAAAGGGTGCTACAGTTGAAGAACCACGAAGAACACAAAGAACATCCAAAACCCTAGTGCAGATCTAGAGCGTACAAGGGTGAGTACTTACAGAGGAAGAAGAGCTGTGGAGGAGCGTTGTCGTTCTCTGGTCCGTTCAGGTTGATGCGGCGGCCAAGGACGAGGACGATGGTGTGCCTTGCGGCGGCGGTGGAGCTCGAGCGGCAGGAGAGTCACGAGAGGAGGAAGACGAAGGAAAGGGGAGAGAATGAGAAGGGGCCGCTCGACCCTATTTATAAGGAAAGGTAACAGATGGGCGCGAAAAAAGAGGAGGCCAAAAAAATGGTTATCTAGCTGCTCGGACGCCTCAATTCTCGGGAAGGCTATTAAGACAAAGATCCGTTGAGATATATCAGATATTATGCAATTTAATGACAGGTGACGTCATGGCGGGTTACCGCAATCCCAGGAGATGACGTCATGGCGGGTTATGAGTTCTCGCACAAGTGAGAAGGGAAGATTCTTTCCTAAGCGTTGAAGATTGACATGAACAAGTTCAAATCAACCCAGGGCCTAATATTGGGGATATAACTGCTAGGTATGACCCTCCCTGGAGGGGCCGGGTTATACTTGTGATGATTCTTAATGTGAAGCCCACAAGGATATTGAAGGTAGCGGTTAACAGCTAAAGGCACAAGGCCCAAGGGCAACTTAAGGCCTGTAGGGGTAAACCGCCACATATGTAAGACTTGTATTGTAAGGCATGTAAAGATAGTCACCGCGCCGGACACGTTGTCTATGAGTCGGACGGGACTCCATGAGTCGCTGGGCGTCAACCTGTATATATAAAGGGACGACCCGGTGGCGGTTCAGGGCAAGAAACAACATATCGAAAGTTAGGTCAAGCGGATTCGCTCCCTGGTAATCGAGACATAAGCAATACCACCTCAAACTGGATTAGGCCTTTAGCTTCACCGCAAGGGGCCGAATCAGTATAGACTCTTGTGTCCTTTGTCCTATTTAACCCCTTTAAGCTAACCTAGTTGCGATGGCTCTACGACTAAGTTCTTTCACGAGGACATCAGCCATGACTATTCCACGACACCCTTAAAATGCCTTTTTCCGACCCTTATCTTAGTTTTACAGTTTGTAGTTTTAAAGGGCCTGCTAGAAATGCTCTTAGCACATATAAGAACTAGGGCATTTCCTAAACGGCGCTGAAGGCGCCCGTTTATTTGATACGTGCAAACGGACACACACCCGCTCCACGTTGGGTCGGCGCATGTTCCACTTTTTTCTTTCTTTGTGTCAAACCTTCAAAAAATTCGTACGTGGAGACTTTTTTTTGAGCATCAGTACAGACACAAGCGCTCATATACACGCGCATACACTCATCCCTATGAACGCACACACGCACACCCTACCCCTATGAGCACCTTCAAGAGACTGAGCTGGCATATCATCTTGAGATTTACGAAGTCACCGTAGTCGCCTCGTCGTCGACGGGAACGTCTCCTTCCACTGAAAGCGCATCGCCGGAAATCCTGAAATAAATCCAGGAATAATGCGAGCACCAGGATTTGAACCGAACACCACACCTCGCAGGTTATGTACAGCCGTGGTAACCATACTTTCCTAATGTTATTTTACATCATCACTTCAAATAAATAAACGTAAACCTATTCTATTGTGGGTTTTGTTTAGGTTGGTTTTCTTCTGTTTATTATTTTCTTTTCTTTTTCTAAATTCATGTACTTTTTTTAAAATCGATGATCTACTTTCAAGTTTCATAATATTTTGTGATATTTCATGAAATTTTTCTAAATCAATGAACTTTTTCCAATTTGATATATTATTTCAAATTCGATGGACTTTTTCCAATTTTTTAAAATTGATGATTTTTTCAGATTTGTACATTTTTAGAAGTTTGTGAACATTTCTAAATTGACACATTTTTATTATTTTGGTTTTCTTGTTTATCTAAAATTTTCGTATTTTTTAAAAAGTCAATCGCGACCAATCAAAATACGATCGAGCAACCGGGGAAGGGGTGGGGGAGTGATCGAGCTCTCACTTCTACATGAGCCGGCCCACGGACAGGAGCGCGTTAGCGCCGGTTCCTCCAAGTGGCGCATAAGGCGCGACATATGAGCTCCCTAGAACTGACATGAAGTGCAAACGCACTTGTGTTATTTGGTTGGTCCATGAAACGTGGCCAGTTCGCGATTTTTAAACTTTGACAACCACCATTGATATGTACTCACATGCCATATGCATAGGTGTTTTGCATATGGTTCTGCACTTGGCATTGCTTCTTCTCCGGTCATCAAAGCACCCTATCTACTTCTTAATTGTTTTGCCATGTCAGATTTTTGTTTATGTGACATGCTTTGCACCTATAGACTGCGAAGCATTTGTAATGACCTTATAGTTCGCATATCTTTTTTGAATTTCTGAACATTTTCTAAAATTCAAAAAAAATCAATTTTGTATCATTTTCAAATTAATGAACACGCCAAATTCACAAAAAAATATCAAATTGTAAATATTTTTTAAATTCATAAGATTTCGTCAAATTCAAAAGCATTTTTTGACTTCATAGATATATTTTAAATTCTTTCACATTTCGTAAAATTTGGATAAAACTTTCAATTAACAAACAATTTTAAAATAAGGAAACATTTTAAAATCTCTGAATTTTTAAAGTACGAATTTTCCAAATCGGCCAATAATTTTTGAGTTCACGAATATTTTTACAAAATTTGAACAATCTTTCATATTTGATAATATTTTCACATTTATGAACAAATTTAAATTTAAAAACTTCCCTAAATTGATATTTTCTTGAATTCACAAAAAAAATTCAAATTTGCAAGATTTTTCGAATTCACAGTATTTTCTTAATTTGTGGATATATTTTTAGTTATTTCATATTTCTTCAATTTTGCCGATATTTTTCAATTCATGTTTTTTATGTATTCTAAATTATTTTCTAATTTGAGAACATTTTTTTTGAACTAATGAACTTTTCCCTAGATTGCCTAACATTTCTTGAGTTGCCAAAAAAATTGAAATTCGCGAAACTCTTTTGCACTTAATGGACATTTTCCAAATCCATGAACATTTTATCAAATTCAATAACATTTTTTAATTCATGACCATTTTTCCAATACATGAAAATTCTTGAAATACTTTTTGTAATGGAATAAAACCGACCAATATAGAAACTCGACCAAAATATATAAAATTGTTGAAAACTGACCGAAGATGGCAAACTCGACCACTTCACCTTGCTCATAATTGGCCGACCCGCTAATGAGGAGGGCGAAGATAATCAGAGGCAATGGTATCACTCACGGAGACCTCCTCACTAGCGCCTTGTGTGACAATTTGCTAAGGGGTTGCACCAGATGCTCGCAGGCCACGGTCTGTTGGCATGCTCGCTCCCTACTATGGTCTCTCGTTCGTTCAGTTGACTTGTTTTGCTTTTTTTTTCCTATTGCCTTCTACCGCTATTGGTGTATTTTCTCGGGAAATGAATTTCATCTTTTTTTAATCAAAAAGTTGAATGGTTTAAAAAAACGTGGATTTAATAAAAGTTTATGATTTTTAACAAGTCTTGGATCAATAAAATTCAACAAAGTTGAATTAAAACGTAAATCTCTAAAAAGTTTCTCAATCTGAGAAAAGTTTGCTAATTTAAAAAACACGAATTTTAAAATTGCTCACAATTTTTTAGATGTTTGTGATTTAGATAAAACGGAAAAATAAAGAAAAAAAGGATCAAACTATATAAACGCAACCCCAGAAACCTAAGAAAAACAGTCCCGAAAAGAATAGGAAGGAACCCTCTGTTACAGATAATGCTATAAGCCCCATGTAGCATTTCTCCTAGCTCGCGAAAGGCGATACTAATCAATTCCCCTTCGACAACGTTTCTGTACAAGTATATGTAGCACTATAAAAACTCCACTTTTCTAAAAACAATGCATCAGCTTAGTGTGTGTTCAAGGTGCTTTTTTTTTGCTAAAGTTCAAGGTAAACACTTCACATATGTTTGCCCCGACATGTGGTTCACCACAAGCGTAAGTGTGCTCCAACAGATGGAGCACGGGTATGCCCCAAAAAGGGAAAAAAAATCATATATGTCTCCATGGTCGAGCACACCTGGGATTCGTCGCATGGCCCAGATGCGCTTCACGGCGAAGCGTTGGTGTGCTCCAACGGGTGCCGCACGTTTGTACTTTGCTGCGAGCACAAGGTATCCTTCACGGTGAAGCGCAGCTGTGCTCCGTGGAAGAGCACACATGTGTTCCCTGGTGGATCCAAACAAAAAGGGGTAAAAGGAAAGAAGGGGAAATCAATGTGTCGCCCTTTACTTTCTCCACTATCGAACGCGGAGCACATCAGAAAGGGCATCTATTAACTACTATTGCCTTCTACCGCTATTGGTGTATTTTCTTGGGAAATGAATTTCATCTTTTTTTAATCAAAAAGTTGAATGGTTTAAAAGAGAACGTGGGTTTAATAAAAGTTTATGATTTCGGCCGGGAAGCCTTCCAAGGGTACACTTCCTTTTGGACCTCGGCTCACTAGTGCTCCTTCGGTCCTTCGTGCGTACGCTAGGTCTTTCGTCCTGTTTTTTCGCTTGATTTTTCTGCTCCTTCCCTGTTGTCTTAGAGAATTGTCACCATTTTTTTTCTTAATTTTGAAACTACGGTGAAGTCAATTATTTGTTCATGATTTTAGAAAATATTCACAAATATGAGAAATATCCATGGAATTAAGAAATGATCGTGATTTGAAAAACAAATTGTCTACTTGAAATATATTCTTGAATTCAAAATATGTTCATGATTTTGAAAAAATATTCCAAGTTCAAAATTTTCACGAATTTGAAGAAAAATCATGAAGGGACATTTACATCTATGCCACTAACTTGATCCCACTATTCAGATTTGCCCCTAATTTCGAAGGGTGCTCAAATTTATCCCTATGCCGTTAGTTGCACTTATAGAAAACCCTTCCGCGTTGTTACCATCCGGTCAAAGGGCTTTGACCGTCTCAAAAAAAATAGTAAAAACATTCAAAAAAGTGTGTGCAAATTTTCATGCTGCTTGGACACTCTAGGAGCTCATCGCAAAGGAAAAACAGTAAATCTGTATGCCATGAACAGTAAATTCAAAAAATATGATTTTTTTTGGCATCCAAGATGCTCGGGTGCGCAAGGTGTGTGCAAAATTTTGTTGTGTTTGGACATTGTAGGAGCTCGTGTAGAAAAAACAAAATATGGCTCGGAAAAAACTGTGAAAAAATACAATTTGTTTTTGCTAGAGCTCCTCGCATGTCATTTGATAACAGAATTTTGCACACACCTTGCGCAACCGATCATCTTGGATGCAAAAAAAAATCATATTTTTTGAATTCTCTTGCTATTCTTTTGAATTTACTGTTCACATGCATACAGATTTACAGTTTTTCCTTTGCCATGATCTCCTAGAGTGTCCAAACAACATGAAAATTTGCACGCTTCTTGCGCACTTGAGTATCTACGATCCCACAAAATTTCAGATTATTTTGATTATTTTTACTTTCTTTTCGAGGCAGACAAAGCCTTTTGACCAGACGGTAACGGCGCAGAAGGGCATTTCTATAAAGACACGTAACGGCAAAGGGGCAAATTTGAGCGTCCTTCGAAATTAGGGGCAAATCTGAGTAGTGTGATCAAGTTAGGGGCACAAATTTAAATGGCCCAATCATGAATGCCATAAAATTGTAATTTTTCAAAAGTACACAGGTTTGAAAAAATGTTCGTGAATTAAAAAAGGTCATAAAGTTGCAAATTTTCATGAAATTGAAAAACATTCATGTATTTGAAAAATATTCATATTTAAAATGTTCACATTTAAAAATTGGGCATACTTATAAAATAAAAGAAAAAACTAAAAGTTGAAAAAAACAAAAGAAACCCAGTGAAAAAGGAATTATGAAATTTAAAAAGGCGATGAAATTTAGGTAAAATAAAGTAGAAAAAATGAGAAACAAAGTAAAAACTGAACCAAAGAACTCTCTAGAAACTTTCTAAAACTGGAACTCTAAGCATCGTGACCCTTTCATGAGCCAGTCCCTTAGCAAGGTACATGCTCACTAGGGTTGTGCGCATTTCATCCCAATCAAACTATTTGACGCTTAAGCGCCAAATAGGATAATGGGAAATTCCCGTTTCGGTAGGCCTAGAAAAGGATGCCCTTTACTAAAACAAAAATAAAATGGCTACTTCACTATTTCTGAACTTCAACAGAGAAAAACCCTCAGGAACAAGGGTTACTATGATAGAATCTTCCAATTACTATGGAAGTGTGCAGCCCGGCTGAGATACAAATTCTTCTTCTGGTTGCTACTACATGATAGAATCAATACCAGAAATCTCTTGCTTAGAAGATCTATGTACCTACAGAACTACTTCCATTGTGCCCTCTGCTAGGATCAAACAGAAGAAACACTTTTACACATATTCTAGGATTGCAATTTTGCTACTGATTGTTGGGATAAGATCCTGCCTAACAGAGTCAGGGGCATCACTAGCTATGATGAGATCTTCATTCGCCTTGGCGATTTATCCCCTGATTTGGCTCTCGATATCATCATTGCGGTACATGGTTGGTAAGAAATAATAAGATCTTCCGAAATGCGGCCCCACGTACCATGAGTTGGCTACACTATTTGAAAGAAACTCTCAAGACAACAATTTACAGAGCGAAAGCAGTCAAGGCCCAAAAGTTACAGTCCTGGATTGATACTCATTTATAATATATTGTTATTATGTTTCCTAGAGCTGGTACTGGCTAATTTAGAGACTGTTTTTTTTTTTGAGTTTTTGTACATATAGACATTGGTACAGGTTTCAAAAAAAGGGCGAGCCATACAACAATAAAAACTGATGTACCCCGCAAAAAAAAACTTGATGTAACTCTTCAGGACGTGACAGTGTGAGAGCACGATATTTAACACTTCACGTATCTAAAGCAAGCAATTTAGAGGTACCAGAGTCCAGACTGACCTGTACAGTTATGAAATTTAAAAAGGCGATGAAATTTAGGTAAAATAAAGTAGAAAAAATGAGAAACAAAGTAAAAACTGAACCAAAGAACTCTCTAGAAACTTTCTAAAACTGGAACTCTAAGCATCGTGACCCTTTCATGAGCCAGTCCCTTAGCAAGGTACATGCTCACTAGGGTTGTGCGCATTTCATCCCAATCAAACTATTTGACGCTTAAGCGCCAAATAGGATAATGGGAAATTCCCGTTTCGGTAGGCCTAGAAAAGGATGCCCTTTACTAAAACAAAAATAAAATGGCTACTTCACTATTTCTGAACTTCAACAGAGAAAAACCCTCAGGAACAAGGGTTACTATGATAGAATCTTCCAATTACTATGGAAGTGTGCAGCCCGGCTGAGATACAAATTCTTCTTCTGGTTGCTACTACATGATAGAATCAATACCAGAAATCTCTTGCTTAGAAGATCTATGTACCTACAGAACTACTTCCATTGTGCCCTCTGCTAGGATCAAACAGAAGAAACACTTTTACACATATTCTAGGATTGCAATTTTGCTACTGATTGTTGGGATAAGATCCTGCCTAACAGAGTCAGGGGCATCACTAGCTATGATGAGATCTTCATTCGCCTTGGCGATTTATCCCCTGATTTGGCTCTCGATATCATCATTGCGGTACATGGTCGGTAAGAAATAATAAGATCTTCCGAAATGCGGCCCCACGTACCATGAGTTGGCTACACTATTTGAAAGAAACTCTCAAGACAACAATTTACAGAGCGAAAGCAGTCAAGGCCCAAAAGTTACAGTCCTGGATTGATACTCATTTATAATATATTGTTATTATGTTTCCTAGAGCTGGTACTGGCTAATTTAGAGACTGTTTTTTTTTTTGAGTTTTTGTACATATAGACATTGGTACAGGTTTCAAAAAAAGGGCGAGCCATACAACAATAAAAACTGATGTACCCCGCAAAAAAAAACTTGATGTAACTCTTCAGGACGTGACAGTGTGAGAGCACGATATTTAACACTTCACGTATCTAAAGCAAGCAATTTAGAGGTACCAGAGTCCAGACTGACCTGTACAGTATCCATGCAGGCAATATCGAGCGACGGCGAACATATCAAGTGCATGCTTAGAGAAGAGCGAAGAAGGGATGCGGAGGACTGCAGAAAACAGACCAAACGGAACAGCATGATTTGACTCGTGGCTCATGCATAATCTCCAGCTGTTTCGGAGAGCTTCTCTGAAAGGGTCAGTCGTGTTAGGCTAGCTCTGACTGTTATCTCTTCCTTGGAAAATCTTAACCTAACTCTCTGATACTAGAACGAAAGCCATGGTCGAGTAGGACAAGCAGTACGGTTTCAGATGGGAATGAGAGATTCTTGAGCACCACTTGTTGAACGTAGAAGAGTCGGTGAGGACTTGTTCAGTTGCTCCTGACATGAAGACAAAGACGGTGCCAGAGAAGGTTACTCCGATACTGACTGACTGGGGTGAGTGAGTCCCCGGTCTCCCGTTTCTGTTCTGTACAACTTGGAGGGGGGGTAGGTAGGATCTCTGGCTCTTCTCGATTTCTGCTTAAACTAAGCAAAATTTACTACGTACGTATATTCTTCCAGGATCCTAAGCACACGTCCTGCAATCCAGTTGGTGATATCAAATACGTGAGATTCTTATCTCGACATCTACAGGACACTGATATCTCTGCATTTTTCTAAAGTAGGTAGCTAGCATCTGATTAATCCGGTAGAGATGAGCCATCACACGTCCTGCACACATACGGCTGCTCTACAGCTCTACCTGCAACAACCAACCCAATGATACACTATACTATAGCCACAAGCACACCAACAAGCAACCACCGCCAATGATTTTCATCCAAAAACTTCCAGTACAGGAAACGATTTCGCCGACGCGTCACCGGTGCAGAATACATAGATTCTCCGGGAGTAAACATCTGATGCCATCTTCAGCAGGTGCCAATGCATGAACACGGCAGACGCCAAACGTGCAATGCACTGTGTCTGTGTGCCCTATATTATTCAGTTAAGACTTGAGACTTGAGGGCACTTGCAGCCTCTGCTAATTAACAACACGGTAGTCTCTATTGGGCGAAGCCAGATTAACTAGTCGCAGATGGTTCCTGAAGCGGCCGGTTGTGATGGCGCCATCAGGTAGGTAGGTTCGGGCGGGCTGCGCTGCCGATCAGCGATCATAAACAAAGGGGGGCTGCCATATGCAGCCACGGTTCGGTAGGCCGTAATGCCGTATAACTCCATAGAATGTAGGGTAGCGGCTCCGTGTATGTACATTTGGCAAGTAGACAGAGACAGGAGAGATGGTGCGGTTGCGACTTGCCATTCGCTATAATTGATACTAATTCCAGTGAGTGCTTATAAATGTAATGTGGTTAGGGGATAGTCCAGCCTATAGTATTAAGAGAGTTTGGTGGTGTCCCAACCCCAACAACTGTATCGTCATGCTTAGGCTGGCCATAGTGGGGGTAACATAAGTAGTATCATGCACTTGGGACTCGCAAACATGCTTATGTGGCAGACAATTAAGGAAGAGCGAGATTGTTATAGTAACATAGGTAGATACCGTAACATAATAAATGTGATGCTACTATGTATCATGCATGGCAATAAATGAGACCATCCATGATACTAATCTAAGATAGTAGTACTATGCACTATAGAGGTAGTAATATAAACTACCAGTAACATATGCATGTTACTAATCTAAGTTACTCCCTACTATGACCAGCCTTAGCGTGGTGCATTGCGAGCTTGAGAATCCGGGTTGCGATTACATGAGGAACTACGAGGACTCTGCGCAGCTTGGAAAGAAATGCATCCAACCTGGTTGTGGTTACGGCTTCAGTAACCTGTCCCTTGCAGGGTCAAGGGACAAATAATTACTGTGATTGTAGTATCGTGCACGCATGAATTAGTTACTGCTGTTGAGCTTATTAATTTGCTTGCAGACACTGTGGCCACCGAAGTAATGGATGTACAGTTAGGTAAACCACATTGCCACTCAGGCACTGACAGCTAGCCACACACTACTAGGCCCTTGGTCCTTAATGGCTAGCTAGCCTGCGCTGCACTGTTCAAAGAGGAAGAGGAAGAAGAAGAGGAAAAGCTTTGTCTACCGGGTCGACACGGAGCAGGCGCCACGCCCACCGCCACCAGCCTACGCTAGCATGCAGTGTACAGTGCTGTCGTATATTGACTTGGCCACAGTGTTCCGCCCTGCCATGACCATCGTATCACCCATGCATTGGACCGGCTAACAGGGAACAAAGCGAAGTAAACTAGACGTCTCCTGTTGTTTATCGCTGCAGGTATACTAGTACTACGAACGAAGGAGCTCGACGAAGAAAATCCACAGGGCGAAAAGCTCAGCTGTCAGCCGCAGTTACCCAACACTGACGAAGGGGACTTGTGAAACAAAACAAAAGGTATAGATGTACGTATATGAAGTGTTAGTGGCGTATGAGGTATCGCCATTACTACTGCCACCCTCCGTGGACTTTTCGCGCATAGCACCACAGATTAAGACCCGTGCCTACCTGCCAATTACGCCATCCAACTTCCAACACCGCGTACTCCAACCCATGTGTTCCATCTCGAGCTCCGGGAAGGTAGGTTCAGCCGTCGCCTGCATTGATTTCGCGGCAGGACCGCAGATTAGAATGCGATCTACTCATACATGATCGTGCCTCCGTGCAACAGCTCCATCAATGGCGCTCCGTGCACGGCGGCCAGCCCGCCGAGCCGAGGCCGCGGAACCCTCCCGGCTCCTCCGTGGCATCCGAGAGAGAGACGAACCCACGTCTCGGCGGCAAGTGGCAGCGGCCCAGAGCACACAGAACACACTGCACGGTGGCGGGCTGCCGACCCGTGCAGTAGGAGCGATTGCCGTCCGCGCACAGTGATCCAGCCAGCTAGCCAGCGCTGGGCGTGGGGCGTGGTTTGACCCCGTACCAACCCGCGCGGCCACCTACCTAGCTACCAGGCTATATATCGTAGCTGGACGGAACGGCCGGGCTGCACTTGCATTGCATGGGACTTGTCACTTGTGGCCCCGTGGGGGAGGGGAGGACGACGCGCCTGCGCTGCTGCATCTGCACGGGCCTACGGGAGGGAGGGGATGGAGATGGATGCACTTGGATTGGAATGCACAGTGGCGCACAGCGTGCCCCGGAGGCCGGTGGTTCGCGGCGGGCATCATTGCGTCCTTTTGGATTGCACTTGGCTGAGAGCTACCGCCGACCCGTTGGAGCTGGATCCGGATCCGATGCATGATAGTGCGTCGGTTGGTTCGTTCGTCGGGACGGAGGCATGTACGGCCGGGACTCGAAGCACCGAGACCGATCAGCCGACGGCCATCGAGTTACTTAATAAATAAATAAAGAGAAAAAAGGAGCTTGTGTTGAGGGAGGGGTATGGTAAATCCGGGGGAAATGCCCTTTGGTCCTTAGGTGTATCTACACCCAATATGAGGAAAAATGATGAAAATATTACTGTAGAAGTTTTTTTTTAATAAACTTAACTTTCATTTGCATCAGTATATAAATTGCCGTGAATAGAAAACCACCCTTGATGCCAGGGATTTTTTTGAGGTCAATGGTCTTTCTTGTGGAATTTACAAGTACAATGATAAGTCAAGCTTATTTCAAAAATATTTTTAGAATTTTTGACTTATTATTATTATGATTATGATTATTATTATTACTACTATTACTATTATTATTATTATTATTCAAGGAAACTTCTGATCTATTCATCAATGCCATGGCAGTACAAAGAACATAGAAATGATAAAAATTACATCTATGTCTATAGACCACCTAACAATGACTACATGCCCTGGAACGAGTCGTGAAAGCGCGCCGCCCGTCATCAACCTTTCCTCACTGGAGCCGGGCCGAACTTAGCGGAAGACAATCAGTAAGTTGCCGTGCTACGACCCCACAGGACCAGCGCACCGGAACAGCAACAATCATCGATGAAGAGATTTACAAATCAAAATGATCTAACTTGTAGACACACGTATGAAGACGAATAAAGACCGAATCGAAGCAGATTCACCGAAGACCAGCACCGACCGAATCATGTGGGATCCGCCAACACACCTGCACATGCCCTACGATAACGCTAGGCGCACGACCGAAACAGAGAGAGAACCTTATCTCACCTTTAAGAAGCCACCATCGCCTCTTCTTCGTGAACGCGACAGAAACCCTAAACGACACAAAAGATATATCCGGCCGGTGTTTCACTCATTTTAAACCAACCACAATTCACAAACCGAAGCTTGCTGTGGATTTCTGGTTCTGGCCAACATCGTTACTGTTGCTTCTGACCTAGGCAGTAGCCGGCTAGTACTAGGACGGAGCACCGCACCACCGTACGTAACTTCGTTTTCCCCTGCGTACGCGGTGAAAATTTCGCGGTTTCGTGCCGGTTCCGCGGGGCCGACAACGATCCCTCGCTGATGGCAGGATAGAGAGAGACGACGGCAACTAAGAGCAGTGAGCAGAAAGACGGTGAAGGTGCGCCGTGGGACGCATCTAACCCGCAAGTACTAAAAGGCAGCGCGTCCCAGGATCCAGCCATGACTTGGACCGCTCGTTTCGCTGTTGCTGAGGCTTGAGACGCCGCGCGCACCATGCATCCGTCGATCACGCCCGCCGCGCTCCGGCGGTGGCTAGCGCACGCGCTGACTTGTGCTGCAAACACCGATCGGGCGAACGCACACATGCTGCCACTTGCGCCGGCACGCCTAGTGCTTGGGTGCACGTACAGTGCCCCGCATCTTGACTCGTGACAGGGTCGATCTCGCTCCATAATTTGTCCACTCTGGGTACCGACGACTGGCTCGATCGAGGCATGCACCACCACAACTTGTTACGCTACGTCGCACGCGCAGGCAGGCAGGCAGGCAGGCCTGCGCGCCCAAAGATATTGGGTTTCTTCTTGACGTCGATTCGTATGCATGGTGGCTTAGCCTAGTTGCGCATGCGGTATCGCCTCTCGTCTACCCCACTTGTTCCAGCCCCTCTCTTTTTTCTTGGACGGAAATTGTCAGATCTACTATAAAAATTCATCGGAAATACAAAACACCTCAACTATAATAAAATTTACATGGGCCACTCGCCTCTGCCGATATACGTACGCCATCCTTCCACAGGCGCAACAGCAACAAAACGCTGGGTAAAACTTTTGTTTCGTCGCGGTCGGCATCATCGATGATCGATCGAGACGATGCGTCTATCGACATAATAAATCCACCCGTGTGGAGCGGTAACGGTTGGCTTCCAAACAGTAGAATTAGATTAACACGGCTAAGCTACCAGTACACATACAGTACCGATCTCTCATCACCGTCGGTGTTGGTGTATAGTACAACCGCAGACCATTCGCGCAGGCGGTTGAGTGAGTGTAACGGGCAAGCAAATGGGAAAAAGGTTACGATGCAATTAACACCTTGAAAACGCCGTGCAGTAACTTTTTCTTCTCCAACGAATCAGGGGACTCGCGGTGTCGTCACTGTCCTAACTGCTACCCTCTCCCCTTATCCCAGGCAAGTGAAAGTAGATCGGTCCGCTCCGTTCCATCCGTAGATACGCCATCCGTGCACGGCCACACGAGTAATAATATACATGTCTACATTAGTTTTGACATCTTGCAACCCAAGCGAAGTGTCGCTTTTACGTACGATGGATCATGCGTCCGCCGGGCGGATCCACCGAGCGGCGCAGTCGGCAGTGCCCAACGGAAACGGCAACCCGGCCGGCCGGCGGCGCGTCAGTTTTGACCCCCGGGGGATCACCTGATTATTTTAAGCGGAGCGAGCTCACCCGGGCTACCAACCAGGCCGAGTGCTGGCTGGACACGAACTACCTAATCAAGGTTTAAATTATTGCCTTGGCGCCAAGAGGGGGATGACAGAATCATAGAAAAATGGGGTTAGTCACGCACGCATGACAAGCGCTAGGGACACGGGCGCACAGCTAGGGGGCTTTGCTTGTTAGCTAGGCAATCGGTGGCGGTTGCTCCACCAAATTTTGGGACGTGTTCCTGCACCATGATTTCGTTTTTGTTACGAGAAGCTCGTTCTTTAATTAGGCGCACGACGCTGGAATTACGGTTGAGCTAACGAACGGACGAACGCTTACCATGCAGTGCTACGAGTAGAAAGAAGGGTACTCCAATTCCAACACATGTCACGTGACTTGCTACAAGTCTTCTAATATTATAGTCCTTGAAAATGGATTTACAATCTTTTTGTGCAATATTTGTGTAAGGGACCTCTGCGCTCAAGCAAATCTTGGGTTTTTTTTTTTTTTTTTTTGCAAAGAGAATGAACTGATATCAGCTGGACGGCTAGTGGAGGTGGCTGTACCAAAGCCAACTAAAGACCAAATTTAGGTTTAGATGCACGACGACTCAAGTTTTTTTTTAGTTGTGTTCTTGATGAAAACAATTCTCTGGAACAACTTTGTGGAGAAGCACTCCCTTCGAGGGGGAGGCAGATCCGTTTTGCAACCACCAAAGCCCCAAAGCTACTCCACTCCGGCAAGTACAACAAGGAATCAAACACGTTAGCTGCGCCGCGCCCACATCTTTACTCGCTCGCCGCTCACAAGCATCCTGCGACGCCCACCCAAACCCAACCCAACCCCGACGCACGCCCCTCGCGCCCGCGCAGGCAGTCAAATCCCCCAAAGGGATCGGGTCAATGGAGCGAGAAACCACCACCAACACCCAGCAAAAGAACCACCAAAAAGCTCTGCTATCGCCGTCACGACCCCCATATATACGCGCGCCTCGCCCTCCACGGCGCGGCCACACCTCCACCTCCCCTGCTGCGTACAACCGCGAGCTCAAACTCCGAGCTACCTCCACCCCAAGAAAAGGCGCGCAGGGCAGAAACAGAGCGGGAAGCAAGCAGCCATAGGCAGCGCCGGCATGGGGAGGTCGCCGTGCTGCGAGAAGGCGCACACCAACAAGGGGGCGTGGACCAAGGAGGAGGACCAGCGCCTGATCGGCTACATCAAGGCGCACGGCGAGGGGTGCTGGCGCTCGCTGCCCAAGGCCGCGGGGCTGCTGCGCTGCGGCAAGAGCTGCCGCCTCCGCTGGATGAACTACCTCCGCCCCGACCTCAAGCGCGGCAACTTCACCGACGACGACGACGAGCTCATCATCAAGCTCCATGCCCTCCTCGGCAACAAGTAAGCACCCGATCACGATTTCAATGCGCATCGGCGCCTCCGCCTCTTCTTTCCTCTGCGTCCGTCCCTGGTTTCTTGGAGATGGGCAGTTATTGACTAAAGCCGCGGTCGCCGTCGTGCAGGTGGTCGTTGATAGCGGGGCAGCTGCCGGGCCGGACGGACAATGAGATCAAGAACTACTGGAACACGCACATCAAGCGCAAGCTCCTCAACCGCGGCATGGACCCGCACACGCACTGCCCCATCAGCGCCGCCAGCGGGCTCACCACGTCGACCACCGCCCCTGTCTTCCCTTCCTCTCCGGCGCCGGCCTCCAGGCTCGCCAACGCGCCTTTCGCCTTCCAGAGCAGCACCGTGAGCTTCGCGAGGCCGTCGCCGTCGGACGACGGGCACAGCAGCAGCGGCGGGAGCAGCGACGCGCCCCGCTGCCCCGACCTGAACCTGGACCTCGACCTGGACCTGTCCATGAGCCTGCCGTGCTCGCCGCCCAAGACAGCGCCGCCCGCCAAGTCCACGCCCACGTCGCACCAGCAGCAGGGCATCTGCCTGTGCTACCACCTCGGCGTCCGCAACGGGGAGGCATGCACCTGCAAGACGGCGTCGCCGGCGGGCCCGCGCGTGTTCCGGTTTCTCCGGCCACTGGAGGAGGGTCAATACATATAGCACACTAGGCAGCCGGAAAAAACTCTGTACAAAGCACAAAAATGGAGGAAGAGAGGGGGGAAACAGGTTTCTAATTGAGATAGCTGATGTGAATTATTATTATTTCTCATGTTTCGCTTCATCCCAAATATGATTCGTTCTTCTCGCCATATTCTAGTAGAATTTTGAATTTCATGCAGCGGCAAAAAATGTTCAAAATAATCTAGGGAGGAAAAAAATTGATACTAGTACTAAATTAGTGTGGAACACACAGAGGCACAAGTGAGAAAAGAGTGGCAGATATAATTGTTTGATTGTGCATACGATTCGGGCGTGTGTTTGTGTCATGTGGGATATAGTGTGAGAACAGAGCATGTGGCGTGTTTTGGGTAGGTACAGAACTAATGTTATTTAGGCCAACTCCAACGCACGATCCCATCTTGTCCGTCCGTGTCCGTTTGAGGGTAACGGACAAAACATGCCTCCCAGCGCGCGGCCGCAAACAGGCCATCGTCCGTTTTCTGTCCGCTTTCGACCCATTCCCGACCCAAGTTTGGGTCGAGTTTGCGGCCGAACGGACACACACAGACGTGAGCGGCGCATGCCCTTGTCCTGCCCTGGCCCGCCCGTTGGTGAGACATACCCCCTTTTTCTTCCTCTACCTCCCTCCGCGCCCGCGACGGTCTCTGGTGTTTGCAAGGCTTGCGGAAGGGCACTCCCCGAAGGTGAACTTTGAGGTCAATGGCCACCACTACAACAAGGGATATTACCTAGCTGATGGCATCTATCCTCGGTGGTCCACTCTTGTGAAGACCATACCCAATCCGCAAGGAGAGAAGAGATAGAGGTTTGCCCAATTGCAACAGAGTGCTAGGAAGGACGTGGAGCGTGCTTTCCGTGTGCTTCAGTCTCGGCTGGGTATCGTTCGTAACCCTGCATTGACATGGAGCACGAATAAGCTTTTTGAGGTGATGACTGCTTGTGTGATCATGCACAACATGATCGTGGAGGATTGAAAGCACAAGTGCTCCCTTCGTGATTTTGGTAATCAATGTCAACACGTCTCTTGTTGGACTAATGTTTTTATCAAGTACATTTCAGATGAGTTCAATAATGGATTGGTAAGGACAAAAAGATGTGGAACCCCTTCAATATGCTAAGGACAATGATTGGCAAAGGCTCAAGACTCTTCATTTTCATTTTAGTGATCCAAGATCACATTGAGTCCATAGGAAAGCCAATACTATTAAAAGGGGATGATGTGTTGCTTAATGGTATGCTTGCTCAAAATGCATAGTGATATTGCTCAAAAACCCTCAACCACTTTCTCATTTCCACATATGTCCAAAACCTAAAGTCAAACTCGGCCCCACCGATTTGATCTATCTGGCGCCACCGAGTTGACTTGACATAGTCACTGCCAGAAACCCTAATCAATTCGGTCACACCGACATGGATCTCGATCTCACCAAGATGGGCTTGTAAAAAGTGTGTAACGGTTAGATTTTATGTGGAGGCTGTATATACCCCACTACCCCCTTCTCCATTTGTGAGCCATCAAAACGTGACTACACTTCCACTACTCATTTTCTGAGAGAGAACCACCTATTCATGTATTGAGACCAAGACATTCCAATCCAACCACAAGAATCTTGATCTCTAGCCTTCCCCGAGTTGCTTTCCACTCAAATCATTTTTCCACCATAGCTAAATCTACGAGAGAGAGTTGGGTGTTGGCGTGACTATCATTTGAAGCACAAGAGCAAGGAGTTCATCATCAACACACCATCTATTACCTTTTGGAGAGTGGTGTCTCCTAGATTAGTTAGGTGTCACTTGGGAGCCTCCGTGAAAATTGTGGAGTTGAACCAATGAGTTTTTAAGGGCAAGGAGATCGCCTACTTTGTGAAGATCTACACAAGTGAGGCAAGTCCTTCGTGGGTGATGGCCATGGAGGGATAGACAAGGTTACTTCTTCGAGGATCCTTCGTGGGTGGAGCCCTCCATGGACTCGCGCAACCGTTACCTTCATGGGTTGAAGTCTCCATCAACGTGGATGTACGATAGCACCACCTATCGGAACCACGTCAAAAATCTTCGTGTCTTCATTGCGTTTGCTCACTCCAATCCCATCCCTTTACTTTCTTGCAACTAGGATGCTTTACTGCTTCCGCTGCTTATACTCTTGCCATGCTTGCTTGAAGTGTGTTGGGAATGCTTACAATTGTGCTAATCTACAACCTCAACTTGAAGAACTTAAAAACTGCTACTTTTGCTTGTTGAGTGACTAATCACCCCCTCTAGACACCTCTTCTCGATTCTTTCAAGGATTAGCGTGATGATAGCATCTACGACCAAGGGTTTGGTTTCCAGGGTGAAAATGTTGAGCCCGAGCATGCACCTCCTGTAATCTTTGAACAATTTGTCGAGTTTCATCGAGAGTTGCGTGATTGGCATACTCATGTCCAGCACCAGGATGACTTGGTTGAGCACGTGTGGACTCACATTGGCGATCAATAGATCTATGAGTTTAATTCTTGTCATGCAAACAAATTTCGATTGGGTTGTAAATACTATTTGAGAGCTATGTTTGATTTGAACCATTTCATATGCATCATTTTCATTTTATCTACTGTGCTAGGCGAACGAACAAGATGCGGCCTTGCGTTGGGCGCCCGTCCGCCGCATCCACGAATCCGAACGGACACGGCCCCATTCCCACCCCGAAACAGACGAAATACGAACAAAGCGAACGTCCGTTTGGAGTCGCGCGTTGGAGTTGGCCTTAGGCCCTCGAGCAAATAAAAACAACACATTCCTTCATCTATTTTGTACTCACCACTGCACGACTCAATAGCTTTCATTACAATATGTTTCAAAGTATTAAAACATGCATAATCGTTCATGTTCCTTGAAGATAGGCTTGATGTCTCACCTTGTTATCAAGGACAACATCACCTCCGGGGGAGCCCTGGCCTCAGGCCAAACCCTTCGGCTGGCGGCTTTACCGTGGTAGCCTGCTCGGCCATCGCGCCGACGATGACTTCTTGTGTCATCGAAAATTGCCTCCGCGTCAGCTCAGAATACTCCGAACAGATGGATCCGACGGAGTTGTCGTCTTTAAACGAACTCCTGGATCGCATCGCCACCTTGGGAGTCGCTACGAACTACGATCAGATTGGGCTTAAACCCGATCAGAGAGAAATTGAATCTCCACCGTTCACCCACCAGATAGCGGTATTGGAGGAGCAGTGCGAGGACTCTTCCCCTATGTTGAGGACGAACTATGTTCGGATCTCCGAGCTCACAAAGCCGGATACTCACCCGCGGGAAGACCTGCCCCGTACTCCGAACTTAGAATCGGACTGTGGGCCTGAGAAATTGGTTGATGTACTGGAGCCCGAACTGTTAGGCTCGGAAGTTTCTCAAGCTCCGGATCCCAGATTGGGTCCGGGTTCAGACTTAAATCCACCCACCCACCCAGATATAAGCGATATTACCCACATCAAACAGCAGTCCCGAGAAACGGTCCATTACTTTTGGGCTAGATTCCTCCTTGTCAAGGACAAAATCAAAGACTATCGCGAGGAAGACGCAATCTCGTTATTCTGCAAAAATTGCACGGACGAGGGAATCCTCAATGCAATCAATCACTGTCACGTATCACTCTTCGCTGACCTGGCAACCATAGTACAGAAGTACTGCGCAATGGAGAGCGCCTGGATAACTCAGGCAGCCTCTTGGGAGCCCGACTCCTACTAAACCCCTCGCCCGAACAAAAAGGGTGCACCCTCGCCGGTCGCCCGATCCAGTAATCAAAAAATCGAAGCCCATCACGGGGCACGGAACCGTCCTAGAGGGATGGCTCGATAGGCCATGCAAAATACACGCAACACCGGATAACATACCAACCCACATCCTTAGAGCATGTTGGATACTCCGGCAGGTGGCCAAAAGCGGCGAGGAGCTCCTCATCAAAAATACCGTAGAGCAGCATCCCACGGAAGAAAGCAACCATACAGTGCTGACAGTCTTCGAGACTTTCGCCTCAAACAATAGGCGCAAAAGGGTGCTCTGCGGCCTCGCCAAAGTCTGCCAAGTTGCAGCAATAAACCCCTGGTACGACACGGCCATAACTTTCATTGCCAGTGACGAACCAAAATTCAGAACAGTGCGGGCACCCGCCGCACTAGTCCTCAGTCCAATTGTGGATGGTTTTCGGCTTACCAAAGTTCTCATG
The DNA here is from genome assembly GCF_018294505.1 of Triticum aestivum. Classification (NCBI taxonomy): domain Eukaryota; kingdom Viridiplantae; phylum Streptophyta; class Magnoliopsida; order Poales; family Poaceae; genus Triticum; species Triticum aestivum. The sequence continues at coordinate 668,106,116 of NC_057801.1, forward strand.
GATGGTGACAGTGGACTAAACCTCATTTACGAGGAAACTCTCAACAAAATGGAAATAGACAGGAGCCGCATTGAGCAAAGCAGCACGACTGAGGGAGTCCCGGATTAGGGGGTGTCCGGATAGCCGGACTACCATCATCAGCCGAACTATCATCGGCCGGACTATCATCATCATCAACCGGACTCCAAGACTATGAAGATACAAGATTGAAGACTTCGTCCCGTGTCCGGATGGGACTTTCCTTGGCGTGGAAGGCAAGCTTGGCGATACAGATACGTAGATCTCCTACTATTGTAACCGACTCTATGTAACCCTAGCCGTCTCCGGTGTCTATATAAACCGGATGGCTCTAGTCTGTAGGACACAACAACAACAACCATTACAATCATACCATAGGCTAGCTTCTAGGGTTTAGCCTCCTTGATCTCGTGGTAGATCCACTCTTGTAAACATCCACAATATCAATATCAATCAAGCAGGACGTAGGGTTTTACCTCCATCAAGAGGGCCCGAACCTGGGTAAAACATCGTGTCCCTTGTCTCCTGTTACCATCCGCCTAGACGCACAGTTCGGGACCCCCTACCCAAGATCTGCCGGTTTTGACACTGACATTGGTGCTTTCATTGAGAGTTCCTCTGTGTCATCACCGATAGGCTTGATGGCCTCTTCAATCGACAACGACGCAGTCCTGGGTGAGACTTTTCTCCCCGGACAGATCTTCGTATTCGGCGGCTTCGCACTGCGGGCCAACTCACTTGGCCATCTAGAGCAGATCGAAAGCTACGCCCCTGGCCGTCAGGTCAGGTTTGGAAGCCTAAACTTCACGGCCGATATCCGCGGGGACTTGATCTTCGACGGATCTGAGCCACAGCCGAGCGTGCCGCGCTGTCACGATGGGCACGACCTAACTCTGCCGCCAGACAGCACCATGGAGGCCGCACACGAATCCGCTCCGACCCATAGTCCGGAGCCGATCGCTCAGATCAAGGACGGATGGCTGGACACCGCCTCGAGAGCTGCAACTTCTACGGCGATGGAGCCGAACACTTACCTTGTCCCGCATAAAGCTCATGACTCCGAGGTGCCGGACTCTCTGCCGGACTCCGAACCTCCCGCGCCCCTGCCAGTCGAATCCGACTAGGCGCCGATTATGGAATTCACCGCTGCGGACATCTTTCAGCACTCACCCTTCGGCGATATCTTAAATTCGCTGAGGCATCTCTCGCTATCCGGAGAGCCCTGGCCGAACTACGACCAGGATGGTTGGGACGCGGACGACGAAGAAATTCAGAGCCCACCCACCACCGACTTCGTAGCCACCGTCGACGATCTAACCGACGTACTCGACTACGACTCTGAAGACATCGACGGTATGGACGACGATGCCGGAGACTATCAAGAACCAGTGCCTACAGGACACTGGAAGACCACCTCGTCATACGACATATATATGGTGGACACCCCAAAAGATGGGGACGGCGAAGGAGCAACGGAGGCCGATTCCTTAAAGAAACAGCCCAAGCGCCGACATCAGCGGCGCCGCTCTAAATCCCGCCACAACAAGAATAGAGATTGTTGGGGAACGTAGCAGAAATTCAAAATTTTCCTACGTGTCACCAAGATCTATCTATGGAGAGACCAGCAACGAGTAGAAAGAGAGTGCATCTACATACCCTTGTAGATCGCTAAGCGGAAGCGTTCAAGTGAACGAGGTTGATGGAGTCGTACTCGTCGTGATTCAAATCACCGATGATCCTAGTGCCGAACGGACGACACCTCCGCGTTCAACACACGTACAACCCGGTGACGTCTCCCACGCCTTGATCCAGCAAGGAGAGAGGGAGAGGTTGAGGAAGACTCCATCCAGCAGCAGCACAACGGCGTGGTGGTGGTGGAGGAGCGTGGCAATCCTGCAGGGCTTCGCCAAGCACCGCGGGAGAGGAGGAGTACTTGTGAGAGGGGGAGGGCTGCGCCAGAACTTCGTGTATAGCTCCCATGCGCCTCCCCACTATATATAGGGGTGGAGGGGCTGGTTTCTTGCCCTCCAAGTCCATTGGGGCGTTGGCCAAGGTGGGAGGAAAGAAATCTCATTATTTCCTTCCCCACCGATTGTTATCCCCCTTTTTAGGGATCTTGATCTTATCCCTTCGGGATATGATCTTATTCCTTCTAAGGGGGGATCTTGGTGCGCCTTTACCAGGGGTGTGGGGCCTTGCCCCCACTACCCACGTCCATGTGGGTCCCCCATGCAGGTGGGCCCCACTCCGGAACCTTCTAGAACCTTCCCGGTACAATACCAAAAAATCCCGAACATTTTCCGGTGGCCAAAATAGGACTTCCCATATATAAATCTTTACCTCCGGACCATTCCGGAACTCCTCGTGACGTCCGGGATCTCATCCGGGACTCCGAACAACATTCGGTAACCACATACAAACTTCCTTTATAACCCTAGCGTCATCGAACCTTAAGTGTGTAGACCCTACGGGTTCGGGAGACATGTAGACATGACCGAGACGTTCTCCGGTCAATAACCAACAGCGGGATCTGGATACTCATGATGGCTCCCACATGTTCCACGATGATCTCATCGGATGAACCACGATGTCAAGGACTTAATCAATCCCGTATTCAATTCCCTTTGTCTATCGGTATGTTACTTGCCCGAGATTCGATCGTCGGTATCCAATACCTTGTTCAATCTCGTTACCGGCAAGTCACTTTACTCGTTCCGTAACACATCATCCCGTGATCAACTCCTTGGTCACATTGCACATATGATGATGTCCTACCGAGTGGGCCCAGAGATACCTCTCCGTTTACACGGAGTGACAAATCCCAGTCTCGATCCGCATAAAACAATAGATACTTTCGGAGATACCTGTAGTGCACCTTTATAGTCACCCAGTTACGTTGTGACGTTTGATACACCCAAAGCACTCCTACGGTATCCAGGAGTTACACGCTCTCATGGTCGAAGGAAGAGATACATGACATTGGCAAAGCTCTAGCAAATGAACTACACGATCTTTTGTGCTAGTCTTAGGATTGGGTCTTGTCCATCACATACTTCTCCTAATGATGTGATCCCGTTATCAACGACATCCAATGTCCATAGCCAGGAAACCATGACTATATGTTGATCACAACGAGCTAGTCAACTAGAGGCTCACTAGGGACATATTGTGGTCTATGTATTCACACGTGTATTACGATTTTTGGATAATACAGTTATAGCATGAATAAAAGACAATTATCATGAACAAGGAAATATAATAATAATACTTTTATTATTGCCTCTAGGGCATATTTCCAACAGTCTCCCACTTGCACTAGAGTCAATAATCTAGTTCACATCGCCATGTGATTAACACTCACAGGTCACATCGCCATGTGACTAATACCCAAGAGTTTACTAGAGTCAGTAGTCTAGTTCACATCACTATGTGATTAACACTCAATGAGTTTTATGTTTGATCATGTTGCTTGTGAGAGAGGTTTTATTCAACGGGTCTGAACCTTTCAGATCCGTGTGTGCTTTACAAATCTCTATGTCATCTCCTAGATGCAGCTACCACGCTCTATTTGGAGCTATTCCAAACAACTGTTCTACTTGGAGCTATTCTAAATTATTGCTCCATTATATGTATCCGGTCTCTCTACTCAGAGCTATCCGGATAGGTGTCAAGCTTGCATCGTTGTAACCTTTACGACGAACTCTTTTACCACCTCCATAATCGAGAAAATTCCTTAGTCCACTAGTTACTAAGGATAACTTTGACCGCTGTCCTGTGAGCCATTCTTGGATCACTCTTGTACCCCTTGACTGACTCATGGCAAGGCACACTTCAGGTGCGGTACACAGCATAGCATACTGAAGAGCCTACGTCTTAAGCATAGGGGATGACCTTCGTCCTTTCTCTCTATTCTGCCGTGGTCGAGCTTTAAGTCTTAACTTCGTACCTTACAACTCAGGCAAGAACTCCTTCTTTGACTGGTCCATCTTGAACACCTTCAAGATCATGTCAAGGTATGTGCTCATTTGAAAGTATTATTAAGCATTTTGATCTATCCTTATAGATCTTGATGCTCAATGTTCAAGTAGCTTAATCCAGGCTTTCCATTGAAAAACACTTTCAAAATAACCCTATATGCTTTCCAGAAATTCTACGTCATTTCTGATCAACAATATGTCAACAACATATACTCATCAGAAATTCTATAGTGCTCCCACTCACTTCTTTGGAAATACAAGTTTCTCATAAACTTTGTACAAACCCAAAATTTTTGATCATCATCAAAGCATACATTCCAACTCCGAGATGCTCACTCCAGTCCTTAGAAGGATTGCTGGAGCTTTGCATACTTATTAGCATCTTTCGGGATTGACAAAACCTTCCGGTTGTATCACATACAACCTTTCCTCATTAAAATCGTCGAGGAAACAATGTTTTGACATCCTATCTGCAAGATTTCATAAATAATGCAGTAATCGCTAATATAATTCCAACAGACTCTTAGCATCGCTACGAGTGAGAAAATCTCATCGTAGTCAACTCCTTGAACTTGTCGGAAAACATCTTAACGACAAGTCGAGCTTTCTTAATGGTGACATTTACCATCATTGTCCGTCTTCCTTTTGAAATCCATCTGTACTCATTAGCCTTACGACCATCGAGCCGTTCTGCCAAAGTCTACACTTTGTTTTCATACATGGATCCTCTCTCGGATTTTATGGCCTCAAGCCATTTATCGGAATCCGGGCCCACCATCGCTTCTCCATAGCTCGTAGGTTCATTGTTGTCTAGCAACATGACCTTCAAGACAGGATTACGTACCACTCTGAAGTAGTACGCATCCTTGTCATCCTACGAGGTTTGGGAGTGACTTGATCCGAAGTTTCATGATCAATATCATAAGCTTCCACTTCAATTGGTGTAGGTGCCACAGGAACAACTCCCTGTGCCCTGTCACGCACTAGTTGAAGAGACGGTTCAATAACCTCATCAAGTCTCCACCATCCTCCCACTCAATTCTTTCGAGAGAAACTTTTCCTCGAGAAAGGACCCGATTCTAGAAACAATCCATATTGCTTTCGGATCTGAATTAGGAGGTATACCCAACTGTTTTGGGTTTCCTATGAAGATGCATTTTATCTGCTTTGGGTTCGAGCTTATCAACCTAAAACTTTTTCATATAAGCGTCGCAGCCCCAAACTTTTAAGAAACGACAACTTAGGTTTCTCTAAACCATAATTCATAGGGTGTCATCTCATCGGAATTACGTGGTGCCCTATTTAAAGTGAATGTGGTTGTCTCTAATGCCTAACCCATGAACGATAGTGGTAATTCGATAAGAGACATCATGGTACGCACCATATCCAATAGGGTGCAACTATGATGTTCGGACACACCATCACATTATGGTGTTCCAGGCGGTATTAATTGCGAAACAATTTCCACAATGTCTTAATTGTGTGCCAAAACTCGTAACTCAGATATTCATCTCTATGATCATATCATAGACATTTTATCCTCTTGTCACAATGATCTGCTACTTCACTCTGAAATTACTTGAACCATTCAATAATTCAGACTTGTGTTTCATCAAGTAAATATACTCAACATTTACTCGAATCATCTGTGAAGTAAGAACATAATGATATTCACTGCATGCCTCATCACTCATTCGACTTCACACATCAAAATGTGTTACTTCCAACAAGTTGCTATCTTGTTCCATCTTACTGAAAATGAGGCTTTTCAGTCATCTTGCCCATGTGGTATGATTTGCATATCTCAAGTTATTCAAAATCAAGTGAGTCCGAACGATCCATTTGCATGGAGTTTCTTCATGCATATACACCAATAGACATGGTTCGCATGTCTCAAACTTTTCAAAAACGAGTGAGTCCAAAGATCCATCAACATGGAGCTTCTTCATGCGTTTTATACCATTATGACTTACATGGCAGTGCCACAAGTAAGTGGTACTATCATTACTATCTTATATCTTTTGGCATGAAAATGTGTATCACTACGACCGAGATTCAATAAACCATTCCTTTAGGTGCAAGACCATTGAAGGTATTATTCAAAAATAGAGTAACCATTATTCTCCTTAAATGAATAACCGTATTGCGATAGACACAATAAAATCATGTCTATGCTCAACGCAAACACCAATCTCGGTGGTAGAGGGAGCGTGCGATGCTTGATCATATCAACCTTGGAAACACTTCCAACATATATCGTCAGCTCACCTTTAGCTAGTCTCCGTTTATTCCGTAGCTTTTATTTCGAGTTACTAACACTTATCAACCGAACCGGTATCCAATACCCTGGTGCTACTAGGAGTACTAGTAAAGTACACATTAACATAATGTATATCCAATATACTTCTATCGACCTTGCCAGCCTTCTCATCTACCAAGTATCTAGGGTAATGCTGCTCCAGTGGTTGTTCCCCTTATTACAGAAGCACTTAGTCTCGGGTTTGGGTTCAACCTTGGGTTTCTTCACTAGAGCAGCAGCTGAATTGCCGTTTCATGAAGTATCCCTTTGTTCCCTTGCCCTTCTTGAAACTAGTGGTTTCACCAACCATCAACAATTGATGCTCCTTCTTGATTTCTACTTTCGCGGTGTCAAACATCATGAATATTTCAAGGATCATCATATCTATCCCTGATATGTTATAGTTAATCAC